>NC_134691.1:341901552-341983293 GCF_050947455.1 Rhinoderma darwinii | reverse complement strand
GGCGTAATTAGCGCTGCTATTCATTGGAGTCAATGAATAGCGGCTCCAATTACGGCCAAAGAAGTGACAGGTCACTTCTTTGACGCGGGCGTCTATTTACGCGCCGTCATTTGACAGCGGCGCGTAAATATACGCCTCGTGTGAACAGACAAACGTCTGCCCATTGCTTTCAATGGGCAGATGTTTGTCAGCGCTATTGAGGCGCTATTTTCGGGCGTAATTCGGGGCAAAAACGCCCGATTTACGTCCGTAAATAGGCCGTGTGAACATACCCTTAGGGTATGTTCACACGTAGTCAACAAAAACGTCTGAAAATCCAGAGCTGTTTTCAAGGGAAAACAGACCCTGCTTTTCAGACGGTTTTTTACCAACTCGCTGTTTTCGCGGCGTTTTTTACGTCCGTTTTTGGAGCTGTTTTCATTTGAGTCTATGAGAAAACAGCTCCAAAAACGTCCAAAGAAGTGTCCTGCACTTCTTTTGACGAGGCTGTATTTTTACGCGTCGTCGTTTGACAGCTGTCAAACGATGACGCGTAAATTACAGGTCGTCTGCACAGTACGTCGGCAAACCCATTCAAATGAATGGGCAGATGTTTGCCGACGTATTTGAGACGTATTTCCAGACGTAAAACGAGGCATAATACGCCTCGTATACGTCTGAAATTTGGCCGTGTGAACATACCCTTATAGGGCGTCTGCATTTTTACACGTCGTAGAGACAACTTAGAAGTATTGACTGGTGGGGTCCGGGTGCTGAGACCACCACAATCACGGACATGACGGGGCAGCAGCGCTCAGCAGGGAGGTGACCCCCACTCACAGCACGGAAGCGAGAACTAAACCTGCCATGCAGGAGTCTGGGAAAGCTGGGTGGTGCGGTATTATATATAATGTATGAGGATGTTCCCCCTCCCCCGTCTATTATAACATCACAGCGGCTGTTACCTCGGAGGCGGGCTTCCCGATCGGCACGAGGTTGTTGTCTTTTTCAGCGATGCTCTGCAGCTGGGGAGATATAATGATCAGTAGTGTCAGCGTGTAACGCTGGGGGAGGGGAGGAGGGAAACAGCGGAGGAGGAGGGAAACAGCGGAGGAGGAGGGAAACAGCGGAGGAGGAGGGAAACTGCGGAGGAGGGGGAGGGGAGGAGGGGGAGGGGGGAAACAGCAGAGGGGGAGGGGGGAAACAGCAGAGGAGGAGGAGGGAAACAGCAGAGGAGGAGGAGGGAAACAGCAGAGGAGGAGGAGGGAAACAGCAGAGGAGGAGGAGGGAAACAGCAGAGGAGGAGGAGGGAAACAGCAGAGGAGGGGGAGGAGGGAAAACTGCGGAGGAGGGGGGAAAACTGCGGAGGAGGGGGGAAAACTGCGGAGGAGGGGGGAAAACTGCGGAGGAGGGGGGAAAACTGCGGAGGAGGGGGGAAAACTGCGGAGGAGGGGGGAAAACTGCGGAGGAGGGGGGAAAACTGCGGAGGAGGGGGGAAAACTGCGGAGGAGGGGGGAAAACTGCGGAGGAGGGGGAAAACTGCGGAGGAGGGGGGAAAACTGCGGAGGAGGGGGGAAAACTGCGGAGGAGGGGGGAAAACTGCGGAGGAGGGGGGAAAACTGCGGAGGAGGGGGGAAAACTGCGGAGGAGGGGGGAAAACTGCGGAGGAGGGGGGAAAACTGCGGAGGAGGGGGGAAAACTGCGGAGGAGGGGGGAAAACTGCGGAGGAGGGGGGAAAACTGCGGAGGAGGGGGGAAAACTGCGGAGGAGGGGGGAAAACTGCGGAGGAGGGGGGAAAACTGCGGAGGAGGGGGGAAAACTGCGGAGGAGGGGGGAAAACGGCGGAGGAGGGGGGAAAACGGCGGAGGAGGGGGGAAAACGGCGGAGGAGGGGGGAAAACGGCGGAGGAGGGGGGAAAACGGCGGAGGAGGGGGAGGGGGGAAAACGGCGGAGGAGGGGGAGGGGGGAAAACGGCGGAGGAGGGGGAGGGGGGAAAACGGCGGAGGAGGGGGAGGGGGGAAAACGGCGGAGGAGGGGGAGGGGGGAAACTGCGGAGGAGGGGGAGGGGGGAAACTGCGGAGGAGGGGGAGGAGGAAACTGCGGAGGGGGGGGGGGGGAACTGCGGAGGAGGGGGGGGGGAACTGCGGAGGAGGAGGGGAACGGCGGAGGAGGGGGGGGGAACGGCGGAGGAGGAGGGGGGAACGGCGGAGCAGGAGGGGGGAACGGCGGAGGAGGAGGGGGGGGAACGGCGGAGGAGGAGGGGGGGAGGGAACGGCGGAGGAGGAGGGGGGAACGGCGGAGGAGGAGGGGGGGGGGAACGGCGGAGGAGGAGGGGGGGGGGGAACGGCGGAGGAGGAGGGGGGGAAAAAAACTGCGGAGGAGGGGGAGGGGGGAAAACTGCGGAGGAGGGGGAGGGGGGAAAACTGCGGAGGAGGGGGAGGGGGGAAAACTGCGGAGGAGGGGGAGGGGGTAAACTGCGGAGGAGGGGGAGGGGGTAAACTGCGGAGGAGGGGGAGGGGGTAAACTGCGGAGGAGGGGGAGGGGGGAAAACTGCGGAGGAGGGGAGAGGGGAAAACTGCGGAGGAGGGGGAGGGGGGAAAACTGCGGAGGAGGGGGAAAAACTGCGGAGGAGGGGGAGGGGGGAAAACTGCGGAGGAGGGGGAGGGGGGAAAACTGCGGAGGAGGGGGAGGGGGGAAAACTGCGGAGGAGGGGGAGGGGGGAAAACTGCGGAGGAGGGGGAGGGGGGAAAACTGCGGAGGAGGGGGAGGAGGGAAACTGCGGAGGAGGGGGAGGAGGGAAACTGCGGAGGAGGGGGAGGAGGGAAACTGCGGAGGAGGGGGAGGAGGGAAACTGCGGAGGAGGGGGAGGAGGGAAACTGCGGAGGAGGGGGAGGAGGGAAACTGCGGAGGAGAAGGGGGGGGGGGGAAACTGCGGAGAAGGGGGGGGGGAAACTGCGGAGGAGAAGGGGGGGGGGGAAACTGCGGAGGAGAAGGGGGGGGGAAACTGCGGAGAAGGGGGGGGGAAACTGCGGAGAAGGGGGGGGGAAACTGCGGAGAAGGGGGGGGGAAACTGCGGAGAAGGGGGGGGGAAACTGCGAAGGAGGGGGAGGGGGGAAACGGAGGAGGGGGAGGAGGGAAACTGCGGAGGAGGGGGGAAACTGCGGAGGAGGGGGGAAACTGCGGAGGAGGGGGAGGGGGGAAACTGCGGAGGAGGGGGAGAGGGGAAACTGCGGAGGGGGGAAACTGCGGAGGAGGGGGAGGGGGAAAACTGCGGAGGAGGGGGAGGGGGGAAACTGCGGAGGAGGGGGAGGGGGGAAACTGCGGAGGAGGGGGAGAGGGGAAACTGCGGAGGAGGGGGAGAGGGGAAACTGCGGAGGAGGGGGAGAGGGGAAACTGCGGAGGAGGGGGAGAGGGGAAACTGCGGAGGAGGGGGAGGGGGGGAACGGCGGAGGTGGGGAGAACGGCGGAGGTGGGGAGAACGGCGGAGGTGGGGAGAACGGCGGAGCAAGGGGGGGAACTACGGAGGGGGCCACGGAGGAGGAGGGGGCCGCTCTCTCACCCAGGCCTGGTGCTGCTGCTCTTGCTGCTGTAGTTCATTCTCGTCCACACACGGCCGGTCCAGGTTAAACCAGAGCGACTCCGTGACTTGTGGGAACAACGAAGGGAACAGGGTGGACATTATCTGGGGGGACACAAAGTATCAAAATCAGATCTACAGAACTTCCCCCAAACGGTGTACAAACCTCCCAACCGTCCTGGATTCAACTGGACAGTCCCAGATTCCATGCGGTGTCCAGAGCGGTGGTATGTCCCATGGTCAACTGTATCTGCGTCCTCATCTCCCCGTGTATCAGTCATTACTGTCCCCTCATCTCCCCGTGTATCAGTCATTACTGTCCCCTCATCTCCCCGTGTATCAGTCATTACTGTCCTCTCATCTCCCCGTGTATCAGTCATTACTGTCCCCTCATCTCCCCGTGTATCAGTCATTACTGTCCCCTCATCTCCCCGTGTATCAGTCATTACTGTCCCCTCATCTCCCCGTGTATCAGTCATTACCGTCCCCTCATCTCCCCGTGTATCAGTCATTACTGTCCTCTCATCTCCCCGTGTATCAGTCATTACCGTCCTCTCATCTCCCCGTGTATCAGTCATTACCGTCCTCTCATCTCCCCGTGTATCAGTCATTACCGTCCCCTCATCTCCCCGTGTATCAGTCATTACTGTCCCCTCATCTCCCCGTGTATCAGTCATTACTGTCCTCATCTCCCCGTGTATCAGTCATTACCGTCCTCTCATCTCCCCGTGTATCAGTCATTACCGTCCCCTCATCTCCCCGTGTATCAGTCATTAATGTCCCCTCATCTCCCCGTGTATCAGTCATTACCGTCCCCTCATCTCCCCGTGTATCAGTCATTACCGTCCCCTCATCTCCCCGTGTATCAGTCATTACCGTCCCCTCATCTCCCCGTGTATCAGTCATTACCGTCCCCTCATCTCCCCGTGTATCAGTCATTACTGTCCCCTCATCTCCCCGTGTATCAGTCATTACTGTCCTCTCATCTCCCCGTGTATCAGTCATTACCAGTGGCGTAGCTATAGGGGTCGCAGCGGTCGCAGTTGCGACCGGGCCCCTAAGCCTGGGGGGCCCACGGGCCCCCGTTGCCATACAGCAGTTTTTTCTAACTAAATCTTCTGTGCCGTGAAGCCGGCACTTCCGGGTTACGGTCACATGGTACACTTAGTGTACCATGTGACCGTGTTGTCACGTGACACGGCTTCCAGACAGAGCAGAAGAGTCGGTGCGGAGGACTCCAGGTAAGCTGCAGTGTAATGTATTGTGTTGTAACGTTATGTATTTATGTATTGTAATGTAATGTAATGTATGTGATGCCTTGTAATGTATTGTGTTGTATGCGGTGGAGAGGGGGAGAGCGTTAAATCACAGCCCCCCCCCCCCCTCCTCCACCGCAAACTGCACAATACAGTATAGTACACATGAGTGTATGAGAGCGGGGCTGCGGCTGTGTAATACAGTCACTGCCCCGCTCCTGAGTCCTAACATGTGTGCGCCGTCAGGATGATGTGATGCGGCCGGCGCTGCACTAATGAGCGGCGGCACTGGAGACCGAACATGGCGGGCGCGCTACAAAACACCCCCATGTTCTGTCTTCAGTGCCTGAACCGCCGCTCATTAGTGCAGCGCCGGCCGCATCTCCTCATGCTGACCGCGCGCGCACTTCCTGTCAGGAGCGGGGCAATGGCTGTATTACACAGCCGCAGCCCCGCTCTATAACGGCGGAGATCAGAGAAACCGCTCATCTCCGCCGCTATTCTCCTGAATGCTGCGATCACAGTGGACTGCAGCATTCAGGGAAAAATGAGAAGGGGGGATGCCCCTGGATCGCGTCACAGGGAATTCCTGTGATGCGATTAAGGGACATACCATATATGGGCAGACAGCCCAGGGTCTGTTGAAGGACCCCAGGGCTGTCCTACCATATTTCCTGTTGTTAGGGCATACTGAGGTATGTCCTAACAACTGCCTGTGTACTATCCGTACACAGGCTAATGTACTGTCATATAGCTATAGGCCAGTACATTGAAGTTTAAAAATAAAATAAAAACAAAGTAATGTTAAATAAAAAAAATACACATACACTTTTTTTATAATAAACATTAAAATAAGTCTCAATACATAAAACATGCACATATTCGGTATTGGCGCGGCCGTAATAACCTGCACAACTATTTTTTTGCATCATTTATGATGTGTACTCTGTAAAAAAATAAAAAAAAAATTGCTTTCTATCACTTAGGCCCCATTCACACGACCGTGCCCGCAATCAGGGCCCGCGATTGCGGGCACGGCCGGCCGCTGACTGCCACCCGCATTTTCGGGCCGTGCTCCCATACAAAGTATGGGTATGGAAGAACGGCCCGCAAAATGCTAATGGACGGACATGTTCCATAATTTTCGGAACATTTCTACGGCACGGACACCCATCCGTAGAGCTACAGAAATGTGTCCGCGCTCAATGAAAGTGAATGGAGGTTATTTACGGTCGTGTGCGAGGCGCCTAATTGTGAGGCACGAGGTGCGATAATGAATTTAACCTCCATGTGCCTCACATTAATAGTAATTAACCCCATCATGTACCTCACACATTAACCCATTATGACTGAGAAACATGATGAGGTTAATTACTATTATTGTGAGGCGCGTTCAAAATTAATCATCACACCTCGCGCCTCACATCATAAAATGGAAGAACTTTTTTTAAATTTTTATTACTGTTGGCAAAGTAAACGAAGTATCGGTATCGAAGTCCAAATTTTGGTATCGTGACATCCCTACACTGTGGGTCGCGTCCCCCTGGGGGTTCGTGAGTCACTCACCGAGGTCCCGGTTCCAATCAATGCTGGAGCAAGGAGCTGACATCTCCTTGATCCAGCATTCCCTGTGCCGTGAGCGGCTCGACGCAGGCAGGTGGGATGTAGCGACATCATCGCGCCTTCCTGCGCTGAGTCACTCATAGCACACACCGGAGGAGGCGAAGGATCCTCCACTCAACGTGGGAACGGGGATAGGTAAGTAATTATGCACATATGGGGGCATTATACTGTATGGGGGGGCTGATATTGGGGGCAGCTATGGGAGCATTAACTGTGTGGGGGCAGCTATGGGAGCATTAACTGTGTGGGGGCATTATACTATGGGGGCTGTTGGGCAAGGCGTCTGGGCATAGGAGCGCGCAGGGGTCTGATGATGATGATGGTGGTGCTGGGGAGGGGTAGGGGGGCCCAAGCTGAATTCTTGCACCCGGGCCCATGAGCCTTTAGCTACGCCCCTGGTCATCACTGTCCTCTCATCTCCCCGTGTATCAGTCATTACCGTCCCCTCATCTCCCCGTGTATCAGTCATTACCGTCCCCTCATCTCCCCGTGTATCAGTCATTACCGTCCTCTCATCTCCCCGTGTATCAGTCATTACCGTCCCCTCATCTCCCCGTGTATCAGTCATTACCGTCCCCTCATCTCCCCGTGTATCAGTGATTACTGTCCCCTCATCTCCCCGTGTATCAGTCATTACCGTCCTCTCATCTCCCCGTGTATCAGTCATTACCGTCCCCTCATCTCCCCGTGTATCAGTCATTACTGTCCCCTCATCTCCCCGTGTATCAGTCATTACTGTCCTCTCATCTCCCCGTGTGTCAGTCATTACTGTCCTCTCATCTCCCCGTGTATCAGTCATTACTGTCCTCTCATCTCCCCGTGTATCAGTCATTACTGTCCTCTCATCTCCCCGTGTATCAGTCATTACTGTCCCCTCATCTCCCCGTGTATCAGTCATTACTGTCCCCTCATCTCCCCGTGTATCAGTCATTACTGTCCCCTCATCTCCCCGTGTATCAGTCATTACTGTCCTCTCATCTCCCCGTGTATCAGTCATTACCGTCCCCTCATCTCCCCGTGTATCAGTCATTACTGTCCCCTCATCTCCCCGTGTATCAGTCATTACTGTCCCCTCATCTCCCCGTGTATCAGTCATTACTGTCCCCTCATCTCCCCGTGTATCAGTCATTACCGTCCCCTCATCTCCCCGTGTATCAGTCATTACCGTCCCCTCATCTCCCCGTGTATCAGTCATTACTGTCCCCTCATCTCCCCGTGTATCAGTCATTACCGTCCTCTCATCTCCCCGTATATCAGTCATTACCGTCCCCTCATCTCCCCGTGTATCAGTCATTACCGTCCCCTCATCTCCCCGTGTATCAGTCATTACTGTCCCCTCATCTCCCCGTGTATCAGTCATTACTGTCCTCTCATCTCCCCGTGTATCAGTCATTACCGTCCCCTCATCTCCCCGTGTATCAGTCATTACTGTCCTCTCATCTCCCCGTGTATCAGTCATTACTGTCCCCTCATCTCCCCGTGTATCAGTCATTACTGTCCTCATCTCCCCGTGTATCAGTCATTACCGTCCCCTCATCTCCCCGTGTATCAGTCATTACTGTCCCCTCATCTCCCCGTGTATCAGTCATTACTGTCCTCATCTCCCCGTGTATCAGTCATTACCGTCCCCTCATCTCCCCGTGTATCAGTCATTACCGTCCCCTCATCTCCCCGTGTATCAGTCATTACCGTCCTCTCATCTCCCCGTGTATCAGTCATTACCGTCCTCATCTCCCCGTGTATCAGTCATTACCGTCCCCTCATCTCCCCGTGTATCAGTCATTACCGTCCCCTCATCTCCCCGTGTGTCAGTCATTACCGTCCCCTCATCTCCCCGTGTATCAGTCATTACTGTCCTCTCATCTCCCCGTGTATCAGTCATTACCGTCCTCATCTCCCCGTGTATCAGTCATTACCGTCCCCTCATCTCCCCGTGTATCAGTCATTACCGTCCCCTCATCTCCCCGTGTGTCAGTCATTACCGTCCCCTCATCTCCCCGTGTATCAGTCATTACCGTCCCCTCATCTCCCCGTGTATCAGTCATTACTGTCCCCTCATCTCCCCGTGTGTCAGTCATTACTGTCCCCTCATCTCCCCGTGTATCAGTCATTACTGTCCCCTCATCTCCCCGTGTATCAGTGATTACTGTCCTCTCATCTCCCCGTGTATCAGTCATTACCGTCCCCTCATCTCCCCGTGTATCAGTCATTACTGTCCCCTCATCTCCCCGTGTATCAGTCATTACCGTCCCCTCATCTCCCCGTGTATCAGTCATTACTGTCCCCTCATCTCCCCGTGTATCAGTCATTACCGTCCCCTCATCTCCCCGTGTATCAGTCATTACTGTCCCCTCATCTCCCCGTGTATCAGTCATTACTGTCCTCTCATCTCCCCGTGTATCAGTCATTACTGTCCCCTCATCTCCCCGTGTATCAGTCATTACCGTCCCCTCATCTCCCCGTGTATCAGTCATTACCGTCCCCTCATCTCCCCGTGTATCAGTCATTACCGTCCTCTCATCTCCCCGTGTATCAGTCATTACTGTCCCCTCATCTCCCCGTGTATCAGTCATTACCGTCCCCTCATCTCCCCGTGTATCAGTCATTACCGTCCCCTCATCTCTCCGTGTATCAGTCATTACTGTCCCCTCATCTCCCCGTGTATCAGTCATTACTGTCCCCTCATCTCCCCGTGTATCAGTCATTACTGTCCTCTCATCTCCCCGTGTATCAGTCATTACTGTCCTCTCATCTCCCCGTGTATCAGTCATTACTGTCCCCTCATCTCCCCGTGTATCAGTCATTACCGTCCCCTCATCTCCCCGTGTATCAGTCATTACCGTCCCCTCATCTCCCCGTGTATCAGTCATTACCGTCCTCTCATCTCCCTGTGTATCAGTCATTACCGTCCCCTCATCTCCCCGTGTATCAGTCATTACTGTCCTCTCATCTCCCCGTGTATCAGTCATTACTGTCCCCTCATCTCCCCGTGTATCAGTCATTACCGTCCCCTCATCTCCCCGTGTATCAGTCATTACCGTCCCCTCATCTCCCCGTGTATCAGTCATTACTGTCCTCTCATCTCCCCGTGTATCAGTCATTACCGTCCCCTCATCTCCCCGTGTATCAGTCATTACCGTCCCCTCATCTCCCCGTGTATCAGTCATTACCGTCCCCTCATCTCCCCGTGTATCAGTCATTACCGTCCTCTCATCTCCCCGTGTGTCAGTCATTACCGTCCTCTCATCTCCCCGTGTATCAGTCATTACTGTCCTCTCATCTCCCCGTGTATCAGTCATTACCGTCCCCTCATCTCCCCGTGTGTCAGTCATTACCGTCCTCTCATCTCCCCGTGTATCAGTCATTACCGTCCCCTCATCTCCCCGTGTATCAGTCATTACCGTCCCCTCATCTCCCCGTGTATCAGTCATTACCGTCCCCTCATCTCCCCGTGTATCAGTCATTACCGTCCCCTCATCTCCCCGTGTATCAGTCATTACCGTCCCCTCATCTCCCCGTGTATCAGTCATTACCGTCCCCTCATCTCCCCGTGTATCAGTCATTACCGTCCCCTCATCTCCCCGTGTATCAGTCATTACTGTCCCCTCATCTCCCCGTGTATCAGTCATTACCGTCCTCTCATCTCCCTGTGTATCAGTCATTACCGTCCCCTCATCTCCCCGTGTATCAGTCATTACTGTCCTCTCATCTCCCCGTGTATCAGTCATTACTGTCCCCTCATCTCCCCGTGTATCAGTCATTACCGTCCCCTCATCTCCCCGTGTATCAGTCATTACTGTCCCCTCATCTCCCCGTGTATCAGTCATTACCGTCCCCTCATCTCCCCGTGTATCAGTCATTACCGTCCCCTCATCTCCCCGTGTATCAGTCATTACCGTCCCCTCATCTCCCCGTGTATCAGTCATTACCGTCCCCTCATCTCCCCGTGTATCAGTCATTACTGTCCCCTCATCTCCCCGTGTATCAGTCATTACCGTCCTCTCATCTCCCTGTGTATCAGTCATTACCGTCCCCTCATCTCCCCGTGTATCAGTCATTACTGTCCTCTCATCTCCCCGTGTATCAGTCATTACTGTCCTCTCATCTCCCCGTGTATCAGTCATTACCGTCCTCTCATCTCCCCGTGTATCAGTCATTACTGTCCTCTCATCTCCCCGTGTATCAGTCATTACCGTCCCCTCATCTCCCCGTGTATCAGTCATTACTGTCCCCTCATCTCCCCGTGTATCAGTCATTACTGTCCCCTCATCTCCCCGTGTATCAGTCATTACTGTCCTCTCATCTCCCCGTGTATCAGTCATTACCGTCCCCTCATCTCCCCGTGTATCAGTCATTACCGTCCCCTCATCTCCCCGTGTATCAGTCATTACCGTCCCCTCATCTCCCCGTGTATCAGTCATTACTGTCCTCATCTCCCCGTGTATCAGTCATTACCGTCCTCTCATCTCCCCGTGTATCAGTCATTACTGTCCTCTCATCTCCCCGTGTATCAGTCATTACTGTCCTCTCATCTCCCCGTGTATCAGTCATTACCGTCCCCTCATCTCCCCGTGTATCAGTCATTACCGTCCCCTCATCTCCCCGTGTATCAGTCATTACCGTCCCCTCATCTCCCCGTGTGTCAGTCATTACCGTCCCCTCATCTCCCCGTGTATCAGTCATTACTGTCCTCTCATCTCCCCGTGTATCAGTCATTACCGTCCTCATCTCCCCGTGTATCAGTCATTACCGTCCCCTCATCTCCCCGTGTATCAGTCATTACCGTCCCCTCATCTCCCCGTGTATCAGTCATTACTGTCCTCTCATCTCCCCGTGTATCAGTCATTACTGTCCTCTCATCTCCCCGTGTATCAGTCATTACCGTCCCCTCATCTCCCCGTGTATCAGTCATTACCGTCCCCTCATCTCCCCGTGTATCAGTCATTACCGTCCTCTCATCTCCCCGTGTGTCAGTCATTACCGTCCTCTCATCTCCCCGTGTATCAGTCATTACTGTCCTCTCATCTCCCCGTGTATCAGTCATTACCGTCCCCTCATCTCCCCGTGTGTCAGTCATTACCGTCCTCTCATCTCCCCGTGTATCAGTCATTACCGTCCCCTCATCTCCCCGTGTATCAGTCATTACCGTCCCCTCATCTCCCCGTGTATCAGTCATTACCGTCCCCTCATCTCCCCGTGTATCAGTCATTACCGTCCCCTCATCTCCCCGTGTATCAGTCATTACCGTCCCCTCATCTCCCCGTGTATCAGTCATTACCGTCCCCTCATCTCCCCGTGTATCAGTCATTACCGTCCCCTCATCTCCCCGTGTATCAGTCATTACTGTCCCCTCATCTCCCCGTGTATCAGTCATTACCGTCCTCTCATCTCCCTGTGTATCAGTCATTACCGTCCCCTCATCTCCCCGTGTATCAGTCATTACTGTCCTCTCATCTCCCCGTGTATCAGTCATTACTGTCCCCTCATCTCCCCGTGTATCAGTCATTACCGTCCCCTCATCTCCCCGTGTATCAGTCATTACTGTCCCCTCATCTCCCCGTGTATCAGTCATTACCGTCCCCTCATCTCCCCGTGTATCAGTCATTACCGTCCCCTCATCTCCCCGTGTATCAGTCATTACCGTCCCCTCATCTCCCCGTGTATCAGTCATTACCGTCCCCTCATCTCCCCGTGTATCAGTCATTACTGTCCCCTCATCTCCCCGTGTATCAGTCATTACCGTCCTCTCATCTCCCTGTGTATCAGTCATTACCGTCCCCTCATCTCCCCGTGTATCAGTCATTACTGTCCTCTCATCTCCCCGTGTATCAGTCATTACCGTCCTCTCATCTCCCCGTGTATCAGTCATTACTGTCCTCTCATCTCCCCGTGTATCAGTCATTACCGTCCCCTCATCTCCCCGTGTATCAGTCATTACTGTCCCCTCATCTCCCCGTGTATCAGTCATTACTGTCCCCTCATCTCCCCGTGTATCAGTCATTACTGTCCTCTCATCTCCCCGTGTATCAGTCATTACCGTCCCCTCATCTCCCCGTGTATCAGTCATTACCGTCCCCTCATCTCCCCGTGTATCAGTCATTACCGTCCCCTCATCTCCCCGTGTATCAGTCATTACTGTCCTCATCTCCCCGTGTATCAGTCATTACCGTCCTCTCATCTCCCCGTGTATCAGTCATTACTGTCCTCTCATCTCCCCGTGTATCAGTCATTACTGTCCTCTCATCTCCCCGTGTATCAGTCATTACCGTCCCCTCATCTCCCCGTGTGTCAGTCATTACCGTCCTCTCATCTCCCCGTGTGTCAGTCATTACTGTCCCCTCATCTCCCCGTGTGTCGCCGTTATTACTGTCCCCCTATCCTTGTCTGTAATATATAGACGGTCATATATCGTGTGCTATCGTGACTACATCCATGTCTCCTGGACACACATGACGACGTTCTACTCACATGACAGCGACCTCTCTCGTTGGCTGGTCTACTGCCTCCAGTAAGATGGCGGATAACGGTCCAGCAAGCCACGCCTTTCCACGACACTAACCATAGAGACGAGAGGGATAGAACATGTCACTTTTTTCGTTCTGCTCGTATGACGTCAGTCCTCCAGTTACGCCCGGTCCCCTTACACACTCTACGCGCCGCGCTGCATACTGGGAAGTCTACACCCAACATGGCAGGAGACTTGAAAAGATTCTGGGGTGTCCAGCTAGAAAAGCAGAGCGGGGAGGAAGACGTATGAGGCGGGGAGTGTGAGCGGGACGTGAGTATTACCCACTGCACGCATCTTTACTGTGTGTCCCACTAATATCTGTCCCCTCCTCTCATTACCAGTGTGTCTCACTATTATCTCTCCCCTCCTCCTATCACCAGTGTGTCTCACTATTATCTGTTCCCTCATCACCAGTGTCTCACTATTATCTGTTCCCTCATCACCAGTGTGTCACTATTATCTGTCCCCTCCTCCTTATCACCAGTGTGTCTCACTATTATCTGTCCCCTCCTCCTTATCACCAGTGTGTGTCTCACTATTATCTGTCCCCTCCTCCTTATCACCAGTGTGTCTCACTATTATCTGTCCCCTCCTCCTTATCACCAGTGTGTCACTATTATCTGTCCCCTCCTCCTATCACCAGTGTGTCTCACTATTATCTGTCCCCTCCTCCTTATCACCAGTGTGTCTCACTATTATCTGTCCCCTCCTCCTATCACCAGTGTGTCACTATTATCTGTCCCCTCCTATCACCAGTGTGTGTCTCACTATTATCTGTTACCTCCTCCTTATCACCAGTGTGTCTCACTATTATCTGTCCCCTCCTCCTATCACCAGTGTGTCTCACTATTATCTGTCCCCTCCTCCTTATCACCAGTGTGTCTCACTTATCTGTCCCCTCCTCCTTATCACCAGTGTGTCTCACTATTATCTGTCCCCCTCCTCCTTATCGCCAGTGTGTGTCTCACTATTCTGTCCCCTCCTCCTTATCACCAGTGTGTGTCTCACTATTATCTGTCCCCTCCTCCTATCACCAGTGTGTCTCACTATTACCTGTCCCCTCCTCCTTATCACCAGTGTGTCTCACTATTATCTCTCCCCTCCTCCTTATCGCCAGTGTGTGTCTCACTATTATCTGTCCCCTCCTCCTTATCACCAGTGTGTCTCACTATTATCTGTCCCCTCCTATCACCGGTGTGTCTCACTATTATCTGTCCCCTCCTCCTTATCACCAGTGTGTGTCTCACTATTATCTCTCCCCTCCTCCTTATCACCAGTGTGTGTCTCACTATTATCTGTCCCCTCCTCCTTATCACCAGTGTGTGTCTCACTATTATCTGTCCCCTCCTCCTATCACCAGTGAGTGTCTCACTATTATCTGTCCCCTCCTCTCATCACCAGTGTGTCTCACTATTATCTGTCCCCTCCTCCTTATCACCAGTGTGTGTCTCACTATTATCTCTCCCCTCCTCCTTATCACCAGTGTGTCTCACTATTATCCTTCCCCTCCTCCTGATCACCAGTGTGTCTCACTATTATCTGTCCCCTCCTCCTATCACCAGTGTGTCTCACTATTATCTGTCCCCTCCTCCTTATCACCAGTGTGTGTCTCACTATTATCTGTCCCCTCCTCCTATCACCAGTGTGTGTCTCACTATTATCTGTCCCCTTGTCTTGCATCACTTTGTGTTTTTTTTTCTTTTGTCCTCAGTGACTCACTTTTCTGTTTCAGATGCAGCCACACGTGGACTCTGTCTCCAGGTTTTAGGTTCACGGCACCAGTAATATCGCCCCTTTACGTTCCCCTCTACCCCACATCCTGCGGGCTGGCCGCTCCCACCAGAGGGCTCCTTATTCCCATAATCCCCACCTGTGGCTGCTGGGCTGCAGGCATGTCATTGAATTCCCCATCACGGGCGACAGCGACACCACCCCCCACCTCTCCCCGATTGTCATCTGCTGCCCAGGATCGCAGGAGGAGGAGACTCCGCAGGTGAGAGATGGAAGATGACGGCAAGAAGGGCAAAAAGGTAAGAGCGAGTCCATGCAGAAGTGACCTCAGGCCGACTCGTGGGACGGTCTGTATGTGGAGGGAGAGTGTAAGCTCTTGGGTCCTTCATCTGCTCCCGTGTGTTGCGAATCTGCCGCGTGGGTTTCACGTATCCGTCCTTGATGATCACCATCTTTATTTTACATCCTTGTGATATCTGTTGCTGCAGCAGTTGTGGCTATTTGCAATTCAGCAGCTTTTCAGCTCATCTCTGGTTCTGTACCGAGAGATTCACGTACTCCAGTCACATCCAGAGCTGCATTCAAAGCTTGCTTCTTTTCTGTTACCTCTCAGGTTATAGGCCCTCGTGTCTCCCTGTCCACTATAGGATCTCCTCTAAGATTATAGAGGTGTGTGCAGCAGGAAAGCTCCTCATAAATCCAGGATCTGATAATCCAGAAATTTTGGCCTTCTGGAATTTATTTTCACCACAGAACTGCATAGAAATTTGGAGGAGGCGTTACCTATAGAGGTCATGTACGTGTAAAATCTTTATTCTTCTCTTAATAATCCGGCACTGGTCATCTCACATTAATGCTAAGTAGTAAAATATATGAAAGTCTTTACAAAATACTACAGGCTTCAGAGCTGAAATCTCCCAGCATTCTCTGCTTGCTCGTTGTCCGCACAAAGATTATCTCATGATGTAAAGACGACACCTCCCAGAAATCACACCAGTCACTGATCTAGCGAAACTATTTACCTTCCCTGCATTATAGGAGCTCAGCTGAACTGTTAGGGTATGTGCACACACACTAATTACGTCCGTAATTGACGGACGTATTTCAGCCGCAAGTCCCGGACCAAACACACTGCAGGGAGCCGGGCTCCTAGCATCATACTTATGTACGATGCTAGGAGCCCCTGCCTCTCTGCAGGACAACTGTCCCGTACTGTAATCATGTTTTCAGTACGGGACAGTAGTTCTACGGAGAGGCAGGGACTCCTAGCATCGTACATAAGTATGATGCTAGGAGCCCGGCTCCCTGCAGTGTGTTTGGTCCGGGACTTGCGGCTGAAATACGTCCGTCAATTACGGACGTAATTAGTGTGTGTGCACATAGCCTTAGGAGGTGTCTGTCCACAAACTTGCTGACTATTTTCAATTACAACCAGCAGAATTGGGAGTGCAGCTCTGGAGTATAAGGAGTAAAATACAGGATCTAACTCAGGATAAGGTGTGTGTGTGTGTGTGTGTGTGTGTCGGTATTTTACAGCCGTTTTTTGTTACGCGTGTGAACGCAGCCTTACAGTGCAGCGGAGCTCCCATAATGCCGGGCAGGTAAATAGTTTTTCTAGGTCAGTGACTGGTGTGATTTCTGGGAAGTGTCGTCTTTACATCGCGAGATCTATATTATATAGTGATTGCGCAGTTCATGTTGGGTCTATATAGAAGTTGTTTCTCGGTGGAGAGTCAGGAGTCGTTTTGTGTCTTGTGACTCCTCTACTCCTCCGGTTACTCTGAGCGTTGATCCTCCTCCAGTTCCGCATGTTACAATCTTGTGTATATTGGGATTGTGGGTCATTGTGAGAATGTTCCAGGATCATGTGATCTCCTCTCTAAACAAGTGACATTTATGTAAAACTAGACGGCCCCTTCAGGGAGATCACCTGTGGGGGGCGCTGTGGAGGCTGCAGGATGATATAAGGAACTCTGGCACTTTACATTTTCCACCTGACTTATTTTATACAGTAAACTGACTGCTGCGGTGAAAGCTTCAAAACCGAGCCGGACCCCGGCCGTCCCTCCTCACGCCCCGCACTCCTGTAGGAGTCCAGCTGAGAATGTGCAGAGCAAAAATCACTATGGAGCCTCTACTGTAAGAGCGGTCACACTATGGAACCTCTACTGTAAGAGCAGTCACACTATGGAACCTCTACTGTAATAGCAGTCACACTATGGACCCTCTACTGTAAGAGCAGTCACACTATGGAGCCTCTACTGTAAGAGCAGTCACACTATGGAGCCTCTACTGTAAGAGCGGTCACACTATGGAACCTCTACTGTAAGAGCAGTCACACTATGGAACCTCTACTGTAAGAGCAGTCACACTATGGACCCTCTACTGTAAGAGCAGTCACACTATGGAACCTCTACTGTAAGAGCAGTCACACTATGGAACCTCTGCTGTAAGATCAGTCACACTATGGAGCCTCTACTGTAAGAGCAGTCACACTATGGAACCTCTACTGTAAGAGCAGTCACACTATGGAACCTCTACTGTAAGAGCAGTCACACTATGGAACCTCTGCTGTAAGAGCAGTCACACTATGGAACCTCTACTGTAAGAGCAGTCACACTATGGAGCCTCTACTGTAAGAGCAGTCACACTATGGAACCTCTACTGTAAGAGCGGTCACACTATGGAGCCTCTACTGTAAGAGCAGTCACACTATGGACCCTCTATTGTAAGAGCAGTCACACTATGGAACCTCTACTGTAAGAGCAGTCACACTATGGAACCTCTACTGTAAGAGCAGTCACACTATGGAACCTCTACTGTAAGAGCAGTCACACTATGGAACCTCTACTGTAAGAGCAGTCACACTATGGAACCTCTACTGTAAGAGCAGTCACACTATGGAACCTCTACTGTAAGAGCAGTCACACTATGGAACCTCTACTGTAAGAGCAGTCACACTATGGAACCTCTACTGTAAGAGCAGTCACACTATGGAACCTCTACTGTAAGATCAGTCACACTATGGAACCTCTACTGTAAGAGCAGTCACACTATGGAACCTCTACTGTAAGAGCGGTCACACTATGGAACCTCTACTGTAAGAGCGGTCACACTATGGAGCCTCTACTGTAAGATCAGTCACACTATGGAGCCTCTACTGTAAGAGCGGTCACACTATGGAACCTCTACTGTAAGATCAGTCACACTATGGAACCTCTACTGTAAGGGAGTCACTATGGAACCTCTACTGTAAGAGCAGTCACACTATGGAGCCTCTACTGTAAGAGCAGTCACACTATGGAACCTCTACTGTAAGAGCAGTCACACTATGGAGCCTCTACTGTAAGAGCAGTCACACTATGGAACCTCTACTGTAAGAGCAGTCACACTATGGAACCTCTACTGTAAGATCAGTCACACTATGGAACCTCTACTGTAAGAGCGGTCACACTATGGAACCTCTACTGTAAGAGCGGTCACACTATGGAGCCTCTACTGTAAGAGCGGTCACACTATGGATCCTCTACTGTAAGAGCGGTCACACTATGGAACCTCTACTGTAAGAGCGGTCACACTATGGAACCTCTACTGTAAGAGCGGTCACACTATGGAACCTCTACTGTAAGAGCGGTCACACTATGGAGCCTCTACTGTAAGAGCAGTCACACTATGGAGCCTCTACTGTAAGAGCAGTCACACTATGGAACCTCTACTGTAAGAGCAGTCACACTATGGACCCTCTACTGTAAGAGCAGTCACACTATGGACCCTCTACTGTAAGAGCAGTCACACTATGGAGCCTCTACTGTAAGATCAGTCACACTATGGACCCTCTACTGTAAGATCAGTCACACTATGGAACCTCTACTGTAAGAGCAGTCACACTATGGAGCCTCTACTGTAAGAGCAGTCACACTATGGAACCTCTACTGTAAGATCAGTCACACTATGGAGCCTCTACTGTAAGAGCAGTCACACTATGGAACCTCTACTGTAAGAGCAGTCACACTATGGACCCTCTACTGTAAGATCAGTCACACTATGGAACCTCTACTGTAAGAGCAGTCACACTATGGAACCTCTACTGTAAGAGCAGTCACACTATGGAACCTCTACTGTAAGATCAGTCACACTATGGAGCCTCTACTGTAAGAGCAGTCACACTATGGAACCTCTACTGTAAGAGCAGTCACACTATGGACCCTCTACTGTAAGAGCAGTCACACTATGGAGCCTCTACTGTAAGATCAGTCACACTATGGACCCTCTACTGTAAGAGCAGTCACACTATGGAACCTCTACTGTAAGAGCAGTCACACTATGGAGCCTCTACTGTAAGAGCAGTCACACTATGGAACCTCTACTGTAAGATCAGTCACACTGAATACATTTTCCCCTAATGAGGCGATTTAATTTTGCTTTCTTTTGGATTATCACAGTAGGATTATAAATTGGACTTGATGGACCTGTCTCATTTTTAAACCTATGAAAATATATTTGTTTTGAGTCCAGACAGAATACATTGTAACAAACCCTCAGCTGTGAGGAGCTTCTGATGATCCCAGGATTAAGCTTTATTGACATGGAGCCGGTGAGACATTTAACCCTGTCCTTGTAGTACAGCTCTGTGCATTATTAATGGTGCGGTGTCCAGTGCTCCGCCTCGTAGATCTCTGCTGATTACAATGTCGCCTTCCCCCAGGGCCGGCAGTAGAACGCGGTGACGGGATCTCCTGGCTGTATAACTTGATACACGGCTCCTGCTGCTCTGTGAGGACTGGTTACAGGGAGGCGCTCGCTGTGCTGGTAATGGTCTCCTCCTGATCCGCAGTTTTCACAAGTGACGTTTTGGGGTCCCATGGAATCACTAGTGGAAGTAGCGTCTGGTGTATTGAGGCTTCACACCGCGTCCTTGTTATCCATGAGCCGTCAGTATAATGTACGGACGAGCCAGATCCCCCAGTGGGAGAGCCACTCAGTGCTCTGACATAGTGCGATGGACCCCCTAATGGAGCATATGGATGAAGCGGACCACCCTGTATCGTACGGTCATGTTCTGTTTGTCCTCTAGGTGGAGCTAATGTCCAAGTGATTGTGATTTACAGTAATGGAAATTATACAAATTGTACCCGATATCCAACAAAAAATGATAGGATTAGATACACGGCTCAGCAGACAGTATCACACATGATAGGATTAGATACACAGCTCAGCAGGCAGTAGCACACATGACAGGATTAGATACACAGCTCAGCAGACAGTATCACACATGATAGGATTAGATACACAGCTCCGCAGACAGTATCACACATGATAGGATTAGATACACAGCTCAGCAGACAGTATCACACATGATAGGATTAGATACACAGCTCCGCAGACGGTATCACACATGATAGGATTAGATCCACAGCTCAGCAGACAGTAGCACACATGACAGGATTAGATACACAGCTCAGCAGACAGTATTACACATAATAGGATTAGATACAGCAGCTCAGCAGACAGTATCACACATGATAGGATTAGATACACAGCTCAGCAGACAGTAGCACACATGATAGGATTAGATACACAGCTCAGCAGACAGTATCACACATGATAGGATTAGATACAGCGGCTCAGCAGACAGTATCACACATGATAGGATTAGATACAGGGTCCAGCAGACAGTATCACACCTGATAGGATTAGATACACGGCTCAGCAGACCGTATCACACGATAGGATTAGATACAGGGTCCAGCAGACCGTATCACACGATAGGATTAGATACAGGGCCCAGCAGACAGTATCACACATGATAGGATTAGATACAGGGTCCAGCAGACCGTATCACACATGATAGGATTAGATACAGGGTCCAGCAGACCGTATCACACGATAGGATTAGATACAGGGCCCAGCAGACAGTATCACACATGATAGAATTAGATACATAGCTCAGCAGACAGTATCACACATGATAGGATTAGATACACAGCTCAGCAGACAGTATCACACATGATAGGATTAGATACAGGGCCCAGCAGACAGTATCACACATGATAGGATTAGATACACGGTCCAGCAGATCGTATTCTTATACTTCAGTTCACTAGGGAATGGCGCATTGATTCACGCGCTCCGTTGCTCCTGCGTCTTGATGCTGCCGGGTCGCGCTTTGCCCGTTTTCTGTCCCATGCAGCCTATGAAAATTCAGCTTATTGGGTGTTTTAACAATTCTAGCAGCAGGTGGCGCTGTCTGCATGTTACTGAGGTCATACACTGCATTGTACCTGCCGCTTCCTGTTATGATTGGTCCCTGATCGTTGAGCCCGCTCCCTATTATTATACTTTCATGTGCGGGTCTCGCTCTTCTTCCACTTCCCCTAATAACTTGCAGGCTGGAAAAACTGACAATTATTCGTCCTGTTATCAGGTTCCCTAAACTTTGAAGCTGATCTCCAGCCAATCAGCGACAAACGTGCCATATGTGCAACCAGCGCAGCGGCACAGGCGCCCATAGTGCTCCCGACTGTATTGCATGCAAGTGATTGTGCTAAGGTTTTTTTTTGGAGAGTCATGATAGAGGTTCTCTATGACCAGCAGACAAATCTTATCAATGCTGCAATATAAAGCATGGTGGACGGACAAGATAGCAGCCCGTGCTGTGTATGGGAATGTTGTATAGATGTCGGCATTGATAAAGATATTTTTCTCGTGAAAAATTGTGTCAATTGTCAAAATAATCGGTACAATGTGCAATTTGGAGACGATAACAGTCAGCATGTCGAAAATGTCTCTTCTTTGAGGAAGAAAACTTTCACCTCTAGGGGGCATTAGAGAGACATTTTTTCCCCTCTACTTTGCATTAATTTCCCAGGGGGCATTGCCTTAAAGGGGTTGTCCAGGATTGGAAAAACAAGGCTGCTTTTTTCCAGAAACAGCGCCACACCTGTCCATGGTTTGGTTCTGGTATTGCAGCTCATCTCTATTAAAATGAATGGGACTGAGTTGCAATACCAGACACAACCTGTAGACGGGTGTCGGCGCTGTTTCTGGTAGAAAGCCGCCTTGTTTTTCTAATTCTGGAAATCCCCTTTAAGTGTCTCTACACATTTTTGCTGGATTGTTTCAAGTGTCCAAGTGAAGCGCGTCTGATACGTTTTTGTACGACAGATTTCTATTGGTCTGAGACCGTTGCATGGTCGCTGCATAATTGTCATCCACACCGCTGTTCCGGGTTGTGTGGTCTGGACTGAGCTCGTCGTGATGTATTTGTAATTCACGGACGGACGTGAATTTGACTTCAATACTGTAATCTCCGCAGCGCAAATGAAATGAAATCTTCAATATACAACCGTGTCTCTAAACACAAAATTCATAAATCCGAAGACGCTCGTCTTTACTGCGTTCTCTGGATTCCTGCCCCTCCCCCTCCATCATCGAGTGATATGATGTTTATTCAGAGCAGGTGAGGCGCGCTCCGTCCTGGAAACTTTCTGTGAATACCGGAGTTCTGCACATTCTCAGGTCTGTGACACGCGTTTCCAGCGCCGGTGCCAGAACATTCATAACAGGAAAGCGGAACATACCGGGTGTTGTCTACTGCAGCCCTCCTGCCCTACCTTGTATGTCCCCAGAGGGTGTGAGGGGGCCACAAAACCGGGCAACTGTAGGATAATCATTGCAAGAAAACCACACTGAATGATTCACTACACGGATAATCCCAAGATACGTGACATTACCATATCATGTCCAGCGCTCTGTGTCTCCCCCATCTGCTATGTAACCATACTCCCTATATACAAGAATATAACTACTATAATACTGCCCCTATATACAAGAATATAACTACTATAATACTGCCCCCTATATACAAGAATATAACTACAATAATACTGCCCCCTATATACAAGAATATAACTACTATAATACTGCCCCCTATATACAAGAATATAACTACTATAATACTGCCCCTATATACAAGAATATAACCACTATAATACTGCTCCTATATACAAGAATATAACTACTATAATACTGTCCCCTATATACAAGAATATAACTACTATAATACTGCCCCCTATATACAAGAATATAACTACAATAATACTGCCCCCTATATACAAGAATATAACTACTATAATACTGCCCCCTATATACAAGAATATAACTACTATAATACTGCCCCCTATATACAAGAATATAACCACTATAATACTGCTCCTATATACAAGAATATAACTACTATAATACTGTCCCCTATATACAAGAATATAACTACAATAATACTGCCCCCTATATACAAGAATATAACCACTATAATACTGCTCCTATATACAAGAATATAACTACTATAATACTGCCCCCTATATACAAGAATATAACTACAATAATACTGCCCCCTATATACAAGAATATAACCACTATAATACTGCTCCTATATACAAGAATATAACTACTATAATACTGTCCCCTATATACAAGAATATAACTACAATAATACTGCCCCCTATATACAAGAATATAACCACTATAATACTGCTCCTATATACAAGAATATAACTACTATAATACTGCTCCTATATACAAGAATATAACTACTATAATACTGCCCCTATATACAAGAATATAACTACTATAATACTGCCCCCTATATACAAGAATATAACTACTATAATACTGCCCCCTATATACAAGAATATAACTACTATAATACTGCCCCCTATATACAAGAATATAACTACTATAATACTGCCCCTATATACAAGAATATAACTACTATAATACTGCTCCCTATATACAAGAATATAACTACTATAATACTGACCCCTATATACAAGAATATAACTACTATAATACTGCTCATATATACAAGAATATAACTACAATAACACTGCCCCCTATATACAAGAATATAACTACTATAATACTGCCCCTATATACAAGAATATAACTACTATAATACTGCCCCTATATACAAGGATATAACTAATATAATACTGCCCCTATATACAAGAATATAACTACAATAATACTGCCCCCTATATACAAGAATATAACTACTATAATACTGCCCCTATATACAAGAATATAACTACTATAATACTGCTCCTATATACAAGAATATAACTACAATAATACTGCCCCTATATACAAGAATATAACTACTATAATACTGCCCCTTTATACAAGAATATAACTACTATAATACTGCCCCTATATACAAGAATATAACTACTATAATACTGCCCCTATATACAAGAATATAACTACTATAATACTGCCCCCTATATACAAGAATATAACTACTATAATACTGCCCCTTTATACAAGAATATAACTACTATAATACTGACCCTATATACAAGAATATAACTACTATAATACTGCCCCTATATACAAGAATATAACTACTATAATACTGCCCCTTTATACAAGAATATAACTACTATAATACTGACCCTATATACAAGAATATAACTACTATAATACTGCCCCCTATATACAAGAATATAACTACTATAATACTGCCCCCTATATACAAGAATATAACTGCTATATTACTGCCACTATATACAAGAATATAACTACTATAATACTGCCTCCTATGTACAAGAATATAACTACTATAATACTGCCCCCTATATACAAGAATATAACTACTATAATACTGCCCCCCTATATACAAGAATATAACTACTATAATACTGCTCCTATATACAAGAATATAACTACTATAATACTGCCCTCTATATACAAGAATATAACTACTATAATACTGCTCCTATATACAAGAATATAACTACTATAATACTGCTCCCTATATACAAGAATATAACTACTATAATACTGCCCCTATATACAAGAATATAACTACTATAATACTACCCCCTATATACAAGAATATAACTACTATAATACTGCCCCTATATACAAGAATATAACTACTATAATACTGCCTCCTATGTACAAGAATATAACTACTATAATACTGCCCCCTATATACAAGAATATAACTACTATAATACTGCTCCTATATACAAGACTATAACTACTATAATACTGCCCCTATATACAAGAATATAACTACTATAATACTGCTCCTATATACAAGAATATAACTACTATAATACTGCTCCTATATACAAGACTATAACTACTATAATACTGCCCCTATATACAAGAATATAACTACTATAATACTGCCTCCTATAAACAAGAATATAACTACTATAATACTGCCCCCTATATACAAGAATATAACTACTATAATACTGCCCCTGTATACAAGAATATACCTACTATAATACTGCTCCTATATACAAGAATATAACTACTATAATACTGCCCCTTTATACAAGAATATAACTACTATAATACTGCCCCTATATACAAGAATATAACTACTATAATACTGACCCTATATACAAGAATATAACTACTATAATACTGCCCCCTATATACAAGAATATAACTACTATAATACTGCCCCCTATATACAAGAATATAACTGCTATATTACTGCCACTATATACAAGAATATAACTACTATAATACTGCCTCCTATGTACAAGAATATAACTACTATAATACTGCCCCCTATATACAAGAATATAACTACTATAATACTGCCCCCCTATATACAAGAATATAACTACTATAATACTGCTCCTATATACAAGAATATAACTACTATAATACTGCCCTCTATATACAAGAATATAACTACTATAATACTGCTCCTATATACAAGAATATAACTACTATAATACTGCTCCCTATATACAAGAATATAACTACTATAATACTGCCCCTATATACAAGAATATAACTACTATAATACTACCCCCTATATACAAGAATATAACTACTATAATACTGCCCCTATATACAAGAATATAACTACTATAATACTGCCTCCTATGTACAAGAATATAACTACTATAATACTGCCCCCTATATACAAGAATATAACTACTATAATACTGCTCCTATATACAAGACTATAACTACTATAATACTGCCCCTATATACAAGAATATAACTACTATAATACTGCTCCTATATACAAGAATATAACTACTATAATACTGCTCCTATATACAAGACTATAACTACTATAATACTGCCCCTATATACAAGAATATAACTACTATAATACTGCCTCCTATATACAAGAATATAACTACTATAATACTGCTCCTATAAACAAGAATATAACTACTATAATACTGCCCCCTATATACAAGAATATAACTACTATAATACTGCCCCTATATACAAGAATATAACTACTATAATACTGCTCCCATATACAAGAATATAACTACTATAATACTGCCTCCTATATACAAGAATATAACTACTATAATACTGCCCCTATATACAAGAATATAACTACTATAATACTGCCCCTATACACAAGAATATAACTACTATAATACTGCCCCCTATATACAAGAATATAACTACTATAATACTGCTCCCTATATACAAGAATATAACTACTATAATACTGCTCCTATATACAAGAATATAACCACTATAATACTGCTCCTATATACAAGAATATAACTACTATAATACTGCCCCTATATACAAGAATATAACTACTATAATACTGCTCCTATATACAAGAATATAACTACTATAATACTGCCCCTATATACAAGAATATAACCACTATAATACTGCTCCTATATACAAGAATATAACTCCTATAATACTGCTCATATATACAAGAATGTGAGAAAAAGCAAAAAACACGGCGCCACATAGTGCAGGTTACCCAGGTATGGAGTGGTGTACAAGAAGAGTGGTACTCACCTGGTAACGGATGGTAGAAGGCAATAAAGGATAAAGGTACAGCTGCTGCCAGGACTCGGGACCGGTGATTCAAATGAACGACCGCGAAGGTTATGCTGGTATAGCAAAAAAAGGAGTCACCACGGGCGCTGCTGCACTTCAATGGAACCAAATTGCTTGGCAGGTTCAGATCGGTGGTAATAATGTACGGAAGAGTGTAAGAATAAATGGAATTTATTGATAATATGACTACGAGTTTCAATGCCGTACTGGCATCTTCATCACGTCATGGATGAAAAAACAAAAAGTCACTGTTTAAATAGCCATGTTGATGTTGAAAAACCCGCCAATGTGAACGGGGTCAAGGTGTTCAAGTGACGTCACAGTTCAAAGTTCAAAATACACAGGACCGGAAAAACACACAAAAACAGTAAAAGTATGTCATATAATAAAAACAATAAAAAATGAATAGAGAAAGAAGAGTTTCAAATGTATGAAAAGAGAACATAATGAAAACCATGTAATTAAGAAGGTTTGAAATGTAGTACGTTATGTGTGCCGAAGCGACACTGAAAAAAAAGGCTGCCCGATAATATAGAATAATAATGTAAGTAATTAAAAATATAGGTGTGGACTACAAAATCTGGTGTATAGTACAAAGGTACTAACCTTTATGTACCAGAATTTATATAATTAACAGAATGATAACCATAATGTCGGCAATGATTCAAAGCGGCGATATACAGATAAGAAAATGGGAATAAACAACCCACTAGTTGAGGCAGGCTAGATTTCAGAAATAATAAATAGCCAAAATTGTATAGTAAATTAGAATATAAAACATTATATATAATATATATATATATATATATATATATATATATTTAAAAGGTAAAGGTGGTAATACATCGGCAATAGGAAAAGAAAATTATTTTCATAGAAAGAAATGTCCATATGAATAATAGAACAGTAGAAAAAAATGCAAAAATTAACAGAACTGTCGGGAAATGACAGAGAGGTAACGGTCTTATAAATTAAAACAAAGTCGGCAAAGCCGATAAATTGTAATAGATGACAAAACGAAATAAGAAGAAAGCAATGTGTCATGAATGAAATTCAAAAAGGGAACATAATGAATAATATATCTGAGGGGGGGAGCATCCAAAATGTGTACGAAATTAACTGGTAACATGGTAAACGGGTTATGTATAAAAGTGATATATATGAGATACACTGAAATGTAAAGTCGGCAGGGCTAAAATGTATTAGGTGATACAGTGAAATCGATATCATAGGTACAAGAATTTATGATCATTAATAAGTAGAGGCATTATTGACAAAAATGGTAATAATGATAATGGATGATAATAATGGAAAATGAATAAATAAAATGAAATATAAAATAATAATGAAATTAAAAAACAAAAAACAAAAAAATAACCGGAAAGTAGCATCATAATGTACAAAAAAAATATATAATAGAACTGTGAAAAATGAAAATGAATGAAAATAAATATAAATATACATGTCAATAATAATGAATTTAAAGAAACAAAACAAAAACCAAATTATGACAGAAGAAGTAGCATCATAATGTACAAGAAAATCACCAGAATAAGAGTAATATACCTTCGTAAACACAATAATATAATGATAAGTTGATAATCAATAATGTTTTAACCGCAGAAAACACAAAGTTAAATGATAAATAATAAAGTGATATACTAATCAAGAGTGGATTCGGATATATCATTAAGGCCATCCGGTTGGAGGGTCTTCATTTTAACCCCTTCCCCCTGCTGGCATTCTGGGCCCTAATGTCCAAGCCATTTTTTAGATTTTTCCATTGTCACATTCGAAGAGCTGTAACTTTTTTATTTTTGCGTCGGCATAGCTGTATAAGGTCTTGTTTTTTGCGGGACGACTTGCAGTTTTTATTGGTACCATTTGAGAGTAGATGCGACTTTTTGATCACTTTCTATCACATTTTTTTTAAGTCAGGATTAACAGAAAACAGCAATTTTTCCATTGTTTTTTATTTTATTTTTTACGGCGTTCACAGTGCGGGTTAAATAATGTAACAGCTTTATAGTCGGGGTCGTTACGGACGCGGCGATACCAAATATGTGTAACTTTTTTGCTTTATTGTAGTTTTTTTTAATAGTAAAGCATTTTGTAAGGGGAAAAGCTGGGTTTTTCATTTTTTTTTTTTCACTTTTTTTTTTTATTAACTTTATTAAACTTTTTTTACTTTTTTACTAGTCCCACTAGGGGACTTCCCTATCCTCCGATCGCTATTATAATACACTGCAATACTTCTGTATTGCAGTGTATTACTGCCTGTCCGTTTAAAACGGACAGGCATCTGCTAGGTCATGCCAGAGGCATGATCTAGCAGGCATTCGCTGCAGGCAGACCTGGGGGTCTTTATTAGACCCCCGGCTGCCATAGAAGACACAGACACTCTGCGATTTTATCGCCGGGTGTCAGTGAGATGAGAGGGAGCTCCTCCCTCTCTCCAAAACCATTCAGATGCGGTGCTCGCTATTGCGCACCGCATCTGAAGGGTTAAACAGGTGAGATCGATACTAATATCGATCTCACCCGGCAGAGCAGGGACGCCCCCAGCCCTCAGCTACATCTGACAGCCGAGAGCAGGGAGATTTCACGGCTCCCTGCTCTGTTTACTTTATTCTAATGCAGCGACGTAGTTTGGCGGCGCTCTAGAATAAAGCCCACTAATGACCGCCGTAAAATGACGTATCGGCGGTCATTAAGGGGTTAAAGATCCAGTAATTTTCGCGCTGCTTAAGCTTACTAAACCGATTGTTGATGTTAAGTGGAATTTGTTCTATAGGCGTGATACGTATACTACTAAACTGGCTGTTGTGCATGATGGAAAAATGTCGAGAGACACTATGTTTAACCCCTTAATGACTGGGCCATTTTGCACGTTAATGACCAAGGATTATTTTTTGTTTTTCCACGGTCGCATTCCAAGAGTCGTAACTCTTTTTTTATTCCGTCGACATAGCCGTATAAGGGCTTGTTTTTTGCGGGACGAGTTTTATTTTGTAATTCCACCATTTTTAGATGCTTATAACATATTGATTAACTTTTATTAACTTTATTTTAGGAGAGAATTGAAAATAAGCCGCTATTCCAGCATTAATTTTCACGTTATAAGTTTACGCCGTTTACTATGCAGCGTAAATAACATGTTAACTTTATTCTATGGCTCGGCACTATTACGGGGATACCAAATGTGTAAAGGTTTTATAGGTTTTTTCTACGTTTGCACAATAAAAACCCTTTTAGAAAAAAATTACTTGTTTTTGCATCGCCGCGTTCCAAGAGCCGTCATTTTTTTATTTTTCCGTCGATGTGGCCGTACGTGGGATTGATTTTTGCGGGACAATGTGTAGTTTTCATTAGTACTATTTTGGGGTACATAGGACTTATAGATGAACTTTTATTTTATTTTTTATGGGGGGAATGGGAGAAAAGAGAGAATTTTGCCGTTGTTTTTTGCGTTTTCTTTGGACGCTGTTCATCCGGCGGTTTAATTAATGTGTTCATTTTATTGGTCAAGTTGTTACGATCGCGGGGATACCATATATGTGTATGTGTGATTTGTTTTGACCGTTTTATTAAATAAAACCACTTTTTGGGGCAAAAAAGTAGTTTTATTTGACTTTGACTGTAATTTTTTTTATTTTTTTTTTCACAAACTTTATTTAACTGTTTTACTTTTTTTTTTTTAGTCCCACCAGGGGACTTCACTATGCGATGTGCCGATCGCATATATAATGCTTTGGTATACTTAGTATACCAAAGCATTATTGCCTGTCAGTGTAAAACTGACAGGCAACCTGTTAGGTCATGCCTCCGGCATCGCCTAACAGGCAGATGCTGAAGACAGACCTGGGGGTCTTTGTTAGACCCCCGGCTGTCATGGAAACCCGACGGCGACCCGCGATTTGTTTGCGGGGGCGCCGATCGGGAGACAGAGGGAGTTCCCCCCTCTGTCAAACACATTAAATGCCGCTGTCACTGTTGACAGCGGCATTTAATGGGTTAAACTGCCGGAATCGGCGCGTGCTTCGATTCCGGCAGTTGCAGCAGGAGCCAGGCTGTGTATAACAGCCGTGCTCCTGCCGCTGATCGCGTGGGTAAACTGTCAGTACCCGCGCCATCACAGGACGGATATATCCGTCCTCCTGCGCGAACTAGCAGCTGCTGAGGACGGATATATCCGTCCTTCGGCGTTAAGGGGTTAAATAAAACCCGTGTTTATATTGAATCTGTGATTGTTGATCCTTGTACGTAAACATTGTGTAGTGCGACCGATGTATTGGAGATGACATGGACACTCCAACATATAGATAACAAACGAACTTCCACAGTTGAGAAAGCTATTAATATTAAAAGATTCTTTAGTTACTGCAGATGTGTAGGTAGATGTTTTGTGGGTTATATTGGTACAACACATGCAACGCTGTCGACCACATTTGTAAGAACCAAGAGTCCTAGGGAGCAAGGTGGTGCAGAGTGCCATGGAATTTGTTATTTTACTGGGTGCTAAAATGTTTTTGAGGGATTTGGATCGTCTATAAGTGATGATAGGTCTATCGGGTAATTCTGTTTTTAAGAAAGGATCATTTTTCAGGTTATGCCAGTGTTTATCAAGAACCTCACGGATTTTTTTACTTCCACTATTAAATGATGTGATGAAATTGTTACTAAAATTTTGTTTATTTTTCATTACCTTCTCATGTTGGACGCATGAATCTTGCGAGAGTAGAGCAGCTTTCCGACGTGCCCCTTTAATGAGACTCAAAGGAAAATTCTTTTCCCTGAACCTTTTTTCTAATCGATTGCATTCCTCTATGAAGTCAGAGTCTGTTGTACAATTCTTTCTCACCCTTCTAAATTGACCAAATGGGACATTTTTTATCCATGGGGGATAATGGGCGCTGTTGAAGTTTAAATAGCTGTTGACATCGACAGTTTTGAAGTGAGTCCTTGTAGTAAATTTGTTAATACTGGTATCCAAAGCAATAGTCAGATCTAGGAAATCAATGGACATTGTAGAAAAGGTATGTGTAAAGGATAATCCTAAACTATTCGTATTAAGGGACTCAATAAAGGATATAGCCTCAGTCTCATTGCCCAACCAGATGAAAAGAAGGTCGTCTATGTAACGCTTATAGAATAAAATTTTGCTTCTGAAGGGGTGATCATGATAAATATACTGGTCTTCGAAATGTCCCATATAAAGGTTGGCATAGGATGGTGCGAACCTCGAGCCCATGGCGCATCCTTTAATTTGACTATAAAATTTGTTATCAAAGCTAAATGAATTATGATTTAAGATGAAATCAACACATTTGATTAAAAATTCGGTTTGTTTCCCAGACATACAGGTTTTGGTGGAAAGTGTCGTCCTAATGACCTCGAGACCTTTGGCATGGGGAATGTTACTATAAAGGGCCGTTACATCAGCAGTGAGAAAATTGATGGGGTACATAGAGTTAGTGACATTTATTGAGTGAAGTTCTCTTATTATTTGGGTGGAATCTCGGAGATATGAAGGTAGGCTGGTTACTAGAGGTTGAAGATGAATATCAATGAAGTGTGAGAGATTACTGGTTAGGGACCCAATGCCCGATATGATAGGACGTCCAGGGGGATTAGTGATGGACTTATGTATCTTGGGGAGATGATATAGAAATGGCATATTCGGAAAGAGCACATTGAGAAAACCTCTTTCCTTCTTGGTAATAACTCCTTCATGAAAGGCTGTGTCTATTAGGTGAGTGTATTTGGGTATATGAGTGGGTAAGGGGTTAGTTTCTAATCTGACATAAAAACTATTATCATCCAATATTCTATAGGATTCGCCCAAATATTTGTCTTTGTCCATAATTACAATACCCCCTCCCTTATCTGCGGAACGGATAACTATATTATTATTTTTGGCGAGTGTCTTGAGGGAATTTCTTTCCTGATAAGTCAGATTGTCAGGTGTATTAATGGGTTTGTCAAGGGATCTAAATTCATTCCCTACGAGAGCAGAAAAGGTTTCTAAAAAAGAACCTTGGTGATGTAGAGGATAAAAGCTTGATTTAGGCTTTAAATCAGTGGTAATGATTACAGGGGGAACCGTTGTGATGGAGGGTTCTGAAACAGGAGTTGGTACTGGAAAAATGGGGATCAATTTGGTCATAGAAAAATGCCTAGTCAGGGTGAGCTTTCTGACAAAACGATTGAGGTCCATGAAGAGATCAAAGGTGTTGGGTGTAGAAACAGGGCAAAAGGAGAGACCCTTACTGAGGAGGCTGATCTCATGTATACCGAATTCATATGAGGATAGATTGAAAAGTTTGACCTTTAGTGATTGGTTCGATGTTTCTTTAGGTTGATTGGTGGAGTTCTTTCTGTTGGCATTGCGTTTGCGCCTGCCTCTTCTTCCTCTGAATCTAATTTTCTTTTTGTTGATATTTTTTGAACCAAGGGAAAGAATTGTGTGATTGTTTGGATCTTGGGACTTATGAGGTATGTTATGAGGTGGTCGTTGCTGTTGATAGTGGGTGTGACCGGTGGCATTGTTAGTTGGGAAGGAAGTCCTAAAAAAGAGGTGGTGGTGTCCAAGAATGATACAGGTACTGAAAATGGAGGTTCAGATGTGACACAAAGTGCATCATTAGAAAATGATGCCGAGGTGACATTCACTGTACTGGTGGGTGGAGATAATTCGAAAAGGTTAGCTGAGGTATTATGAATGGATAATTGTAGTAGGGAATGAGATATATCCTGGTCAGAAAAGGATATAGAATCATTGGGTGTTGGGGATATTGAAATGGGGATTGAAGGATTTTCTAAAGAGGATTGGAATTGTAGAAGACGAACTTCCAATTCCGAGGATTTAAAAGCGTTAATCGTCACTTTAGTACGATAATTGGTAGGTGGTGCAGGGATGGTATTAGTGGAGACATGAGTAGGCTTGGGTAAAAAGGTAATGGTAGTTGAGGTGGGTGCATGAACCGTATTACATCCTCCTGCTGGTGATTCAATATGGTGACCAGAATCAATATTGGGTTTTGGAAAGTTCTTATTCCTAAGGCTATTGGTGAAAAATCTGTTGCGGGGCGAGTAAATCCGTGATTCACTCACCAAGGAACCGTTGGTGTGGGAGTGTTTGTACGAAAGAACTGCTGATGGGGGACGTGAAGCCTCGAGGAGAGGATGTTCAGTGTTATATTTATTAGTATTACTATTAGGATTGCGTTTAACAACTGTTTCATCAGCTGAAATAGTTAGACTTTCATAATCTCGGCGGTCCCTTTTGAATTTATTTGTTTTCTTGAGGATGAGATCTTTTTCATAAATATTCAAACGCTTATTAATAGATGTTTCAATTTGTAAAAAATCGGGATGGTCAGAATATTTAAGTAGATTTCCTTTGATCATATTTATCTCAGATTTAAGTGTATCACTAATACCACCTATATTTTTAATTACTTACAGTTTTAATTACTTACATTATTATTCTATATTATCGGGCAGCCTTTTTTTTCAGTGTCGCTTCGGCACACATAACGTACTACATTTCAAACCTTCTTAATTACATGGTTTTCATTATGTTCTCTTTTCATACATTTGAAACTCTTCTTTCTCTATTCATTTTTTATTGTTTTTATTATATGACATACTTTTACTGTTTTTGTGTGTTTTTCCGGTCCTGTGTATTTTGAACTTTGAACTGTGACGTCACTTGAACACCTTGACCCCGTTCACATTGGCGGGTTTTTCAACATCAACATGGCTATTTAAACAGTGACTTTTTGTTTTTTCATCCATGACGTGATGAAGATGCCAGTACGGCATTGAAACGCGTAGTCATATTATCAATAAATTCCATTTATTCTTACACTCTTCCGTACATTATTACCACCGATCTGAACCTGCCAAGCAATTTGGTTCCATTGAAGTGCAGCAGCGCCCGTGGTGACTCCTTTTTCTGCTATACCAGCACAACACTATATACAAGAATATAACTACTATAATACTGCCCCCTATATATAAGAATATAACTACTATAATACTGCCTCCTATATACAAGAATATAACTACTATAATACTGCTCCTATATACAAGAATATAACTATTATAATACTGCCCCTATATACAAGAATATAACTACTATAATACTGCCCCCTATATACAAGAATATAACTACTATAATACTGCCCCCTATATACAAGAATATAACTACTATAATACTGCCCCCTATATACAAGAATATAACTAATATAATACTAACTCCTATATACAAGAATATAACTACTATAATACTGCTCCTATATACAAGAATATAACTACTATAATACTGCCCCCTATATACAAGAATATAACTACTATAATACTGCTCCCTATATACAAGAATATAACTACTATAATACTACCTCCTATATACAAGAATATAACTACTATAATACTGCCCCATATATACAAGAATATAACTACTATAATACTGCCCCTATATACAAGAATATAACTACTATAATACTGCCCCCTATATACAAGAATATAACTACTATAATACTACCTCCTATGTACAAGAATATAACTACTATAATACAGCTCCTATATACAAGAATATAACTACTATAATACTCCTCCTATATACAAGAATATAACTACTATAATACTGCTCCCTATATACAAGAATATAACTACTATAATACTGCTCCTATATACAAGAATATAACTACTATAATACTGCCCCCTATATACAAGAATATAACTACTATAATACTGCTCATATATACAGGAATATAACTACTATAATACTGCCCCTATATACAAGAATATAACTACTATAATACTGGCCCCCATATACAAGAATATATCTACTATAATACTGCTCCTATATACAAGAATATAACTACTATAATACTGCCCCCTATATACAAGAATATAACTACTATAATACTGCTCCTATATACAAGAATATAACTACTATAATACTGCCCCCTATATACAAGAATATAACTACTATAACACTGCTCCCTATATACAAGAATATAACTACTATAATACTGCCCCCTATATACAAGAATATAACTGCTATAATACTGCTCCCTATATACAAGAATATAACTACTATAACACTGCCCCTATATACAAGAATATAACTACTATAATACTGCCCCTATATACAAGAATATAACTACTATAATACTGCCCCTATATACAAGAATATAACTACTATAATACTGCCCCCTATATACAAGAATATAACTACTATAATACTGCTCCTTTATACAAGAATATAACTACTATAATATTGCTCCCTATATACAAGAATATAACTACTATAATACTGCTCCTATATACAAGAATATAACTACTATAATACTGCCCCCTATATACAAGAATATAACTACTATAATACTGCTCCCTATATACAAGAATATAACTACTATAATACTGCCCCTATATACAGGAATATAACTACTATAATACTGCCCCTATATACAAGAATATAACTACTTTAATACTGGCCCCCATATACAAGAATATATCTACTATAATACTGCTCCTATATACAAGAATATAACTACTATAATACTGCCCCATATACAAGAATATAACTACTATAATACTGCCCCCTATATACAAGAATATAACTACTATAATACTGCTCCTATATACAAGAATATAACTACTATAATACTGCCCCCTATATACAAGAATATAACTACTATAATACTGCTCCTATATACAAGAATATAACTACTATAATACTGCCCCTATATACAAGAATATAACTACTATAATACTGCCCCCTATATACAAGAATATAACTACTATAATACTGCTCCTATATACAAGAATATAACTACTATAATACTGCCCCCTATATACAAGAATATAACTACTATAATACTGCTCCTATATACAAGAATATAACTACTATAATACTGCCCCCTATATACAAGAATATAACTACTATAATACTGCTCCTATATACAAGAATATAACTACTATAATACTGACCCCTATATACAACAATATATCTACTATAATACTGCCTCCTATATACAAGAATATAACTACTATAATACTGCCCCTATATACAAGAATATAACTACTATAATACTGCTTCAATATACAAGAATATAACTACTATAATACTGCCCCCATATACAAGAATATAACTACTATAATACTGCCCCCTATATACAAGAATATAACTACTATAATACTGCCCCCTATATACAAGAATATAACTACTATAATACTGCCCATATATACAAGAATATAACTACTATAATACTGCTCCTATATACAAGAATATAACTACTATTATACTGCCCCTATATACAAGAATATAACTACTATAATACTGCCCCCTATATACAAGAATATAACTACTATAATACTGCCCCCATATACAAGAATATAACTACTATAATACTGCCCCCTATATACAAGAATATAACTACTATAATACTGCCCCCTATATACATGAATATAACTACTATAATACTGCTCCCTATATACATGAATATAATTACTATAATACTGCTCCTATATACAAGAATGTAACTACTATAATACTGCTCCTATATACAAGAATATAACTACTATAATACTGCCCCCTATATACAAGAATATAACTACTATAATACTGCTCCCTATATACATGAATATAATTACTATAATACTGCTCCTATATACAAGAATGTAACTACTGTAATACTGCTCCTATATACAAGAATATAACTACTATAATACTGCCCCTTATATACAAGAATATAACTACTATAATACTGCCCCTATATACAAGAATATAACTACTATAATACTGCTCCTATATACAAGAATATAACTACTATAATACTGCCTCCTATATACAAGAATATAACTACTATAATACTGCCTCCTATATACAAGAATATAACTACTATAATACTGCCTCCTATATACAAGAATATAACTACTATAATACTGCCCCTATATACAAGAATATAACTACTATAATACTGCCCCTATATACAAGAATATACCTACTATAATACTGCCCCTATATACAAGAATATAACTACTATAATACTGCCCCCTATATACAAGAATATAACTACTATAATACTGCTCCTATATACAAGAATATAACCACTATAATACTGCTCCTATATACAAGAATATAACAACTATAATATTGCTCCTATATACAAGAATATAACTACTATAATACTGCTCCTATATACAAGAATATAACCACTATAATACTGCTCCTATATACAAGAATATAACCACTATAATACTGCTCCTATATACAAGAATATAACAACTATAATACTGCTCCTATATACAAGAATATAACTACTATAATACTGCTCCTATATACAAGAATATAACCACTATAATACTGCTCCTATATACAAGAATATAACTACTATAATACTGCTCCCTATATACAAGAATATAACTACTATAATACTTCTCCCTATATACAAGAATATAACTACTATAATACTGCTCCCTATATACAAGAATGTAACTACTATAATACTGCTCCTATATACAAGAATGTAACTACTATAATACTGCTCCTATATACAAGAATATAACTACTATAATACTGCCCCCTATATACAAGAATGTAACTACTATAATACTGCTCCTATATACAAGAATATAACTACTATAATACTGCCCCTTATATACAAGAATATAACTACTATAATACTGCCTTTTATATACAAGAATATAACTACTATAATACTGCCCCTATATACAAGAATAGAACTACTATAATACTCCCCCTATATACAAGAATATAACTACTATAATACTGCCCCCTATATACAAGAATATAACTACTATAATACTGCTCCCTATATACATGAATATAATTACTATAATACTGCTCCTATATACAAGAATGTAACTACTATAATACTGCTCCTATATACAAGAATATAACTACTATAATACTGCCTTTTATATACAAGAATATAACTACTATAATACTGCCCCCTATATACAAGAATATAACTACTATAATACTGCTCCCTATATACATGAATATAATTACTATAATACTGCTCCTATATACAAGAATGTAACTACTATAATACTGCCCCTTATATACAAGAATATAACTACTATAATACTGCCTTTTATATACAAGAATATAACTACTATAATACTGCCCCTATATACAAGAATATAACTACTATAATACTGCCCTCTATATACAAGAATATAACTACTATAATACTGCCCCCTATGTACAAGAATATAACTACTATAATACTCCCCCTATATACAAGAATATAACTACTATAATACTGCCCCCTATATACAAGAATATAACTACTATAATACTGCCCCCTATGTACAAGAATATAACTACTATAATACTGCCCCCTATATACAAGAATATAACTACTATAATACTGCTCCTATATACAAGAATATAACTACTATAATACTGCCCCTATATACAAGAATATAACTACTATAATACTGCCCCCTATATACAAGCATATAACTACTATAATACTGCTCCCTATATACAAGAATATAACTACTATAATACTGCCCCATATATACATGAATATAACTACTATAATACTGCTCCTATATACAAGAATATAACTACTATAATACTGCCCCATATATACATGAATATAACTACTATAATACTGCTCCTATATACAAGAATATAACTACTATAATACTGCCCCCTATATACAAGCATATAACTACTATAATACTGCTCCCTATATACAAGAATATAACTACTATAATACTGCTCCTATATACAAGAATATAACTACTATAATACTGCCCCTATATACAAGAATATAACTACTATAATACTGCTCCCTATATACAAGAATATAACTCCTATAATGCTGCTCCCTATATACAAGAATATAACTACTATAATACTGCCCCCTATATACAAGAATATAACTACTATAATACTGCTCCTATATACAAGAATATATCTACTATAATACTGCCCCTATATACAAGAATATAACTACTATAATACTGCCCCTATATACAAGAATATAACTACTATTATACTGCCCCTATATACAAGAATATAACTACTATTATACTGCCCCTATATACAAGAATATAACTACTATAATACTGCTCCTATATACAAGAATATAACTACTATAATACTGCTCCTATATACAAGAATATAACTACTATAATACTGCTCCCTATATACAAGAATATAACTACTATAATACTGCCTCCTATATACGAGGATATAACTACTATAATACTGCTCCTATATACAAGAATATAACTACTATAATACTGCCCCCTATATACAAGAATATAACTACTATAATACTGCTCCTATATACAAGCATATAACTACTATAATACTGCTCCTATATACAAGAATATAACTACTATAATACTGCCCCCTATATACAAGAATATAACTACTATAATACTGCCCCCTGTATACAAGAATATAACTACTATAATACTGCCCCCTGTATACAAGAATATAACTACTATAATACTGCCCCCTGTATACAAGAATATAACTACTATAATACTGCTCCTATATACAAGAATATAACTACTATAATACTGCCCCCTAACTACTATAATACTGCTCCTATATACAAGTATATAACTACTATAATACTGTCCCCTATATACAAGAATATAACTACTATAATACTGCCTTCTATATACAAGAATATAACTACTATAATACTGCCCCTATATACAAGAATATAACTACTATAATACTGCCCCTATATACAAGAATATAACTACTATAATACTGCTCCTATATACAAGAATATAACTACTATAATACTGCCCCTATATACAAGAATATAACTACTATAATACTGCTCCTATATACAAGAATATAACTACTATAATACTGCTCCTATATACAAGTATATAACTACTATAATACTGCCCCCTATATACAAGAATATAACTACGATAATACTGCCCCTATATACAAGAATATAACTACTATAATACTGCCCCTATATACAAGAATATAACTACTATAATACTGCCCCCTATAGATAATCTGGAACTAGTATAACACTTCTTGGCAGTAGATGGTCAGTGTGTGGCCCCCAGTATATAACATGTACAGTGTTGCGGGGCCCGCGTCTCGCTCGGTTTCCTCTCGCTGTCTGGGTGGAGGATTATGTTTGTTCTCCGTCTATCACTTCCCTCGGAATACTGGTGTGGCTTTCAGTTCCTGGGGATTGTCTCTTCCTCCTGTCACTAGGTGGGTGCGCCGCCGCCTCCTTCTCGCCGGTGTATAAAGTACAGGCTATATTTATCATGCATACATTGGATGCCGATGACCTCCGCCTGTACATCTGAGGGGTCTCCGCTCTTCATGTCATGGTACGTCTGCCCTCTTCAGGTCCAGTATAGGAGTCTCCTCCGGGGTAATGCTGCAGCTGCTGTGTTCGCTCTTCCACATATTTCTGTCTTTCAGCTTCTAAAAATGTTTTTCTATTGTACCTGGTCTGGGTGACCACCACTAATGACTGCCATTACAGTGCCCATAGAGGTTGTCACCCATAGTTTTCAGGCTCTGAATGGAATATCCCTGTTACAAAGTTATATTCTTCATCTGCTTTCTCTCTTCTACTGCTTGCCTGTATATGTGTCAGTCTTTACTGTTTCTGATTCTATTCATAAGCCTGGGGGCGCAGAGGTACAAGCAGAGTATACAATGCAGATATAGATATGAGTGAATGATACTGGTTAGGTGAACGAATGTATAAAACTTGTCGTGATCATCCGTAATGGCTGATATACTTTACCTGCGCTGGTACATTGTAGCAAATTATCTGATGTGTTTAGATGTGTTTAGACTTCGGGTCTCAGAGGGATTGACAGGTAGTCTATATTTTAATTTTAATGGAGAAAAATTTTCCTGACTGGTTATGAGCAGTGGTGTACCTAACACAGAGGCAGAGCACATGAATGCTAGGGGGCTCGTGGTGGGAGGGGACCCCGCATTGAGCAGTTTTACCTGCTTGCTAGGACACCTACAGATATATACAGCTCCCATAGAGTTACATGATAACATTCTGCTGCCTGCAGCCAACACTAGGGGGAGCTCACTACATACAGATATATACAGCTCCCATAGAGTTACATGATAACATTCTGCTGCCTGCAGCCACCACTAGGGGGAGCTCACTACATACAGATATTTACAGCTCCCATAGAGTTACATAAGATTCTGCTGACTGCAGCCACCACTACGGGGAGCTCACTACATACAGGTATATACAGCTCCCATAGAGTTACATGATAAGATTATGATGCCGGCAGCCACCACTAGAGGGAGCTCACTACATGCAGATATATACAGCTACCATAGAGTTCAATAGTAGCTGTATAAATGCCTATGCTGGGAGCTCCCCCTGGTGGTGGATCCTGGCAGCAGAATTATATAATGTAGAGCTCCACTATACAGATATATTATGTAATGAATCCGCACAGAATGATGGACATGACCTTTTATTAAAGACGCAGTACATTATAGTCTCTTCAGGGAGCGGGGCCCATTCTGAGTTTAACTATGGGGCCCCTGATATCTGTGTCCCCATCTTGTGGTTTTCTCTTTTAGTGGCTCCCTCTGTCTTCTTGGTTTGGGTGGTGCACGTTCTCCAGCCTCATTCTCTTTCTGCCGCTGATGCAGTCACTTGACAGGAGGCGTCGCTGTGCCTCGTACCTCGCTGACTTCTGGTAAACTGATACACTGCGCCGAGCAGCTGCCTCCAGCCCGTCAGTCTGTCGTTCGCAGATGCTGCATTGTGCTGTTTGGCAGGAAGTTGTGGTCCCCGCTCCTTCCTGCTCAGTGACGGACGTGTGAAATATACAAACCGTGCAAGTGTCTGGGCCGGCGTGGGATTTCACGCGGACGTGTGAAGGCCAAGCCTTTCACATATACAGATGGAGGGAGAGGTAGGAGTAAGGGAAGGGGGACGGAGCCCCATAGACGGTTTCTACACTACATTCCCTACTCTGTATGTGAAGGAGCGGAGCGTCCTGGTTTATGAATAAAATTCCAAAGCACAGTAAGGACTGACACGTACATAGAGCGGAGCAAGGGTGAATGTACATATCTATGTGTCATTCAGGGTGTGAGGAAAGCTGTGTGACTGTTCTTATACGCACTGGGGGCAATTAGTCCTGATGATTCCTGGGGGTATTTGTGTCCTCACTTTGTGGTTTGTGGACTCCTCGTCCTCCTCTGTGCAGTCACCCAGTTCCTGTTTCATCAGCCGCTCATCCTCTGCCGGTGGGTGAACCGGTCGCACGTTGCGGGGTGAGCTGTTCTGGCGGATACGTCCTGTCCTCTGACCAATCATGACATTTAAAGGGGGTTTCTCCATTTCCAAAAAATCTGGGATGAGGACTGACCTGGTGGGACCGCTAATTCTGAGTCCCTGGGACAGGCTGGTTGCTAGGGATTTTATTGACTTTGTCAGGCAATGTTTCCCTAGTAACCAGCCGCTCTCTGATTATTCATCTCTCCGGCTCTGGGATTTTCCGCTTCTCGTGCCATAGTAATCCGATTTTTTTTACATGACGGATTTGGCCGGAGACCCCCTTTAATTTCCTTCGTTGACGTCTCTCGTCCTGTCTCCCAGCAGCCTGGAATTGTGTCTCCATTCAAACGGGTGTTCCTGAAGGGGGAGAAGGGCCGCGACAAGAAGGCCCAGGAGAAAGTGACGGAGCGGAGGCCGCTACACACCGTGTCCGTGTCCCAGGCGGAGCATCGCGTGGAGCCGGACGTGCTGCTCAACGATTACATAGAGAAAGAAGTCAAGGTGAGGAGCGGGGGAGAGCGATCACTGGCAGGGAACGGGTCAATGGGACCCTATAGCGGCGGATGTGATTGGTCACTGTCCTGTATTCACGCTTCTGTCCTCTCCAGTATTTAGGACAGTTGACCTCCATCTCCGGATACCTCAACCCTTCCAGCCGGACTGAAATTTTGCAACTTCTTGACAATGCGAAGGTGAGTGACGAACGTGCTGCTGTGGAACCAAATCTCAAACTGCACAGAGGTGTCCGCTCTGAAGCTCCTGGGTAACACCCGATCATTATTATCTTCAGTGTTGGCTGCTTTTAGGACACAGGTGTGATCAGTGACGCCACCGTAGCTGCTGCTCATATCGTTTCCCTGTGCTTTACACTGCAGCTCTGCTTTTTTTGACTAGTTCCTGTGTAGCACAAGCTCAGCAGAAAGTCATTACATAGTGATGTATTGGTGACGGGATCTCTGCTCCTTAGTGGTGACGGGATCTCTGCTCCTTAGTGGTGACGGGATCTCTGCTCCTTAGTGGTGACGGGATCTCTGCTCCTTAGTGGTGACGGGATCTCTGCTCCTTAGTGGTGACGGGATCTCTGCTCCTTAGTGGTGACGGGATCTCTGCTCCTTAGTGGTGACGGGATCTCTGCTCCTTAGAGGTGACGGGATCTCTGCTCCTTAGTGGTGACGGGATCTCTGCTCCTTAGAGGTGACGGGATCTCTGCTCCTTAGAGGTGACTGGATCTCTGCTCCTTAGAGGTGACTGGATCTCTGCTCCTTAGAGGTGACGGGATCTCTGCTCCTTAGTGGCGACGGGATCTCTGCTCCTTAGTGGCGACGGGATCTCTGCTCCTTAGTGGCGACGGGATCTCTGCTCCTTAGTGGCAACGGGATCTCTGCTCCTTGAAGAAAATATGAAGTAGATCTTTGACTTGGTTTTGCATTATTAAACTGAACATCTATAGAAAATTCATCCTTTGTTCTGCTTCCGAGAAGTACCAGTATGCAGAGTATTTAAAGCGGATCTGTCACTGGTTCAGTAATGCCCAATCTCCTCGCTACTCTCATAGGCGCCGTCACACTTATAACAATAGTGAAAATTGTGTCCTAAAACGTTTATTTTTTTAGAAGTTATGAACTTTTTTTCTAACTATTCAAATGAGCCTGTACTAGACAAGGGGGCGTCACCATTTGCGACTCTCCTGAGGTGGAGCTCCTCCCAGCCTCTGACACTATCCTATCAGCATGAAGCTGCTTCACACAGTGTGAGAGACTGAGGCTGGAGGGAAGGGGGGGGCGGGGGTCACTTCAAATAGTCATATCTCCGGCTGTGGACCACCTAGAACAGCGGTTCTGGTGTCATATGAAAGAGGAGATTCTGATCTTTCATAGGACACCAGGATCGCAGCTGTGAAACAACCAGAGATATCAGCAGCTGAATACATAGTCGGGAATGGAAGCTGTATACTATATGATCACACTGTGTTGCTGGGCAGGGAAGGACGAGAAGCTGTAAGCTGATTGGACAGCGTCATACAGAAAACATTACCCCGCCCAGAGAGAAAAGAAAGTCACCTCCCTTTTAGCAAGAATATCAAATTAGCATATTTACAAAAATGCTCATAACTTCGCAAATAATAAATGTTTTTGAAAAACAAATCACTCTGCAGTTATCAGCATCATAGCGCCTATTATATTAGTGAGGAGATAGGGAATTAATAAACTAGTGACAGATCCCCATCTCACCTCATCACTCGTCTGAGCTTGGCCTGTCTATGTATCGGGTGCACTTCTGGTCTGCAGCCAGCAGAGGGCATTATTTAAAGATCTGCTGCTGCCTTCATAAAAATAGCTCAGAAGTGCGCAGCATTGTGGGAGATGTAGTTCTACAGCACACAAAATGATTCTGATCCACCCAGTAGTCACATTTATTTATTCTCTTGATTGTTTCTATACAGCGACTGCACCAACTCCCCGCGCAGCTGACCCAGGAACACGACGCGGTCATCAGCTTGTCCGCCTATAACGTCAAGGTGGTCTGGAGAGACGGAGAGGACATAATACTCCGAGTCCCCATTCACGACATAGCCGCGGTCTCCTACATCCGAGATGACTGCCTGCACCTGGTGCTGCTTAAAACAGGTATGCTGCGAGTTGCTGCCTTACGACCTGTAATCCGGCATCCCATAATCCAGAATGTTTGATATTCCAGCAGGGAAATGGAATATAATGTAAAATTTCACAAGACGCTGAAGCTGGAGCAGTGAGAACCAACTATGAAATTCCTCGGAAATTCCAATCATCTGGCACCCGGTAGTCTGCAATATCCACATCAAGCCGGCATGCAGCCGCAGTGACCGCATTAGTCTGGAGCATTGCAGATGATTCTCCCCCCTCCAGTGCTAGTGCATGTGAAAAGAAAGTGTATGAGGAAAAACAAGGGAGGGACTTTGCTTGCTAAGTCCCACCCCTTTAATGAAACCCCACCCCCTTAACTTGTCCCCAGGAGAGGATGGACTCCTGTTTTCTCCCCCAAAGTTCTGCAAGTCTATCTCAGGACGGTTTTATTATATTTTTTTCTTCTCCGTTCCTCTATTCTTAGGGGTACTGGCCCTTTAACCCTTTCACTGCCAAGGGCATATATAACCGCTTATCGATTTGCCACGACTAGAATATAAGGAGTAGAGCTTAGGTGTGTAGTGTAAGGGGGCCAGCGCGGATTTTAAAGAGGCTCTGTCACCAGATTTTGCAGCCCCTATCTGCTATTGCATGAGATCGGCGCTGCAATGTAGATTACAGTAACGTTTTTATTTTTAAAATACGAGCATTTTTGGCCAAGTTATGACCATTTTTGTATTTATGCAAATGAGGCTTGCAAAAGTCCAAGTGGGCGTGTATTATGTGCGTACATCGGGGCGTGTATTATGTGCGTACATCGGGGCGTGTATTATGTGCGTACATCGGGGCGTGTATTATGTGCGTACATCGGGGCGTGTATTATGTGCGTACATCGGGGCGTGTATTATGTGCGTACATCGGGGCGTGTTTACTACTTTTACTAGCTGGGCGCTCTGATGAGAAATATCATCCACTTCTCTTCACAACGCCCAGCTTCTGGCAGTGCAGACACAGCGTGTTCTCGAGAGATCACGCTGTGACGTCACTCACAGGTCCTGCATCGTGTCAGACGAGCGAGGACACATCGGCACCAGAGGCTACAGATGATTCTGCAGCAGCATCGGCGTTTGCAGGTAAGTAGCTACATCGATTTACCTGCAAACGCCGATGCTGCTGCAGAATCAACTGTAGCCTCTGGTGCCGACACGATGCAGGACCTGGGGCAGGAAGTGAGTGACGACACAGCGTGATCTGGCAGAAGCTGGGTGTTAACGAACAGAAGTGGATGATACTTCTCTTCAGAGCGCCCAGCTAGTAAAAGTAGTAAACACGCCCCGATGTACGCACATAATACACGCCCACTTGGACTTTTACTTTTCAACACGCCCACTTGGACTTTTGCAAGCCTCATTTGCATAAATACAAAAATGGTCATAACTTGGCCAAAAATGCTCGTTTTAAAAAAAATAAAAACGTTACTGTAATCTACATTGCAGCGCCGATCACATGCAATAGCAGATAGGGGTTGCAAAATCTGGTGACAGAGCCTCTTTAAGTCCAGGACAGGATGAAAAGTGTTTTTTTCTTGGTGCTGTGTCTGTGTAGGGGAGGAGGAGCTGCAGGTGAGAGCAGGAAGGACGATCCCAGCCTGTCAGTGTCCTCTCCCCCCTGTACAGCCTGCAGTGAGGGGAATGTAGGAACTCTCCTTCATATTATCACCCCGCTAACCGGTGAGAGAAGATTTCTGATCCCGTCCGTGGGGATTTTTGGTCCCTGGAGTCTGTGCCTGTAGGCCTGAGTGATGTGTATGACCTGGATGCGTGGTGTACTGTAATAGAAGGTTTTGTTTTCCCTCATGTCGGGTGTCAGAGACGATGAAGTTTCCACATTATAATAATTGATATTTCCGATCTTTAGCCCAGGACCCCGGGATTTCTCCCAGCCAGAGTCTGTCTGCCGAGAGCGCCAAAATGTTAACCTCAGGGTCCCTGTCGGAGTGCGGGTCGGGCCCCGTGGAGTCCTGCTGCCTGGTCATCCTGTCTACAGAGAATAAAGTAAAGACTTGCGCCGTTTTCCTCACCGCCGTTCCCCGCTGATCACATTTCGATTTGCTTTTTTATATCTTTTCCTTCCATCAGGCGGCGGCGGAGGAATTGTGCTCCCTGCTCGGCCAAGTCTTCCAGATCGTGTACACCGAATCCACCATCGACTTCTTGGACAGGGCCATATTTGATGGAGCGTCAACCCCCACGCGCCATCTGTCTTTACACAGCGGTAAGTCCAAAAAAAGAAATCACAGGGGGATCTGCTGCCGTAAAACACAAACGCTCCCCTATAGGCCCCTATAGTCTATCCGCGGCAAACGCCTAATGTCGGCTCGTGTTACGTAGCTCCTTGGCAGTGAAAGGGTTGAAGGGCTTTTCCGTAACTCACGCTGAAACTTTCTACAAATAAGTTCCGGGCCGTAGATTCTAAATAACGGGCCACGCGTTTTGTTTCAGATGATTCTTCGAGTAAGGTGGAGGTGAAGGAAGCGTACGACCTGGAAGCCGGAGCCTTGTAAGTCACAGTAATAACTATCCCGTGTGATGTGCCCCCCGCAAGACGTGTCTGAGGGTCTGCAGGGTAACGGGGCGCCCATCGAAGGAGCGTCCATAAAGTACATGGTATTTAATGACTGTGGCTACGAGGAGGGGGGGGGGTCATGAGATTTTGCACCCCCCCAGCTACATCCATGATCATCCGCCTCCCTATTGCCGTATATATCCGTATTATTATAATATTGGCACTAGTCTGATATCTGGAGGTCCCGCAGGGTTTAGGGGTCCCACACACGCCCTGTTTTATGATCTCGCTCCTGAGCGCACGTCTTCCTCTGCGTCGCGTGGTTATTCATAGACGGTGCGATAATTGTGTTTCCCCGACAGCTCTTTTCAGGATTCGCCGGATATCGAGGGAAATTCTCCCCCGCACAACAAGACGACCAGCGAGAGCGAGCTGAGCGCCACGGCGGCGGAGTTACTGCACGACTACATGATGACGGTAAGGGGCGTGGTCACCAGAGGTCATGTGACCCCATGTGAGAGGCAGCGCAGAGCACGCGGACTCCAAACTCTGCTGTGAGATGCGGTCCTGGAGTCCAGCTCCGCCCGCCGTCAAGTTCTTCCTTCGTAATATCTGAGGGATAAATCTGCCTCGGGGGTTGGCACCCAGATTTCCCAGTCTACGAGTGATCGTCCAGCCATATGTGCCACGTAGCACGAAGGAAATCTCCGGCATCTGTTAATGCTGGGCGACAACCAATTCCACCACCCAGCTTTGTCATCCCTGAATGCTGCATTACTAGACAGATTTGACATTCAGGGTTCTGGGAAAGCTGAGTGACACCCCCGAGGGAGCTGTAACAGAGATTTTATTGGTTGTCATACTTTTCCAGGCTCCTGAATGGCGCATCTTCTTAGTTATGCAGCGATTTTCCCCATGATCATTGGCAGTCTGGGAAAGCTGGGTGCCGACCTCCTTTCTAGCGCTAGTGGCGGCCATATTAGTGGTCACCCGGTTCTTCCAGGACCCGCAGAATAGAAGAGGACGACGCAAGGAGTTCACGTTCTAGATTCGCGGCTGCGGTTTCATTTGTGTTGTTTTTCCAGTTGCGGACGAAGCTTTCCTCACAAGAGATCCAGCAGTTTGCGATGCTCCTCCACGAGTACCGGAACGGCGCCTCCATCCACGAATTCTGCATCAACCTCCGGCAGCTGTACGGGGACAGCAGGAAGTTTCTGCTACTCGGTATGTTCAGCGTCTGCTTCTTGCTCGGTCACACGAACCAAAAAAAAACGCGTTTCAGAAAATATCACGAAGCGCGTTGCATCTCCGCTGACTGATGATGATGATGATGCAGCGCTACTCGTACCCGGTGAACCAACCACAGTCTCTGCCCATTCCTCTGCAGGACCAATTGTGATATGTGGGTAACTTGGACCCCAATCGTGTAGGCAGATACGTTTTTCCCCCCCAAAAAAACATTAGTAGGAACGGCCGGTGTTGTATCGCTCCGCTATGGAAACATCTAAGCCTGACGGATACATTTTCTGCTCCATAAAACGGAATTCTAATCTATTAAAAAATAATTTCTTTTCTGTCAGTGAATGGAAACATTAAATATAATGTAACATTGATGTATAGGCCCGTCCTGTCCAATGTTCCCTCTAAGCCGGGGGTCGGCAACCTGCGACAATCCAGCTGTTACACTACAGTTCCCAACGTGCCCTGACAGCCTTTGGCTAGAATAGTAGAGCCTTTGGCAGTTAGGGCATGCTGGGAGTTGTAGTTTCACAACAGCTGGAGTGCCGAAGGTTGCTGACCCCCGCTCTAAGCCTTTGTGGCTAGTGAGTGGGGCAGTTCCGGACCTGGGTGATCTAAAACATCAGCAAATCAATATCACTGTGTAGCGCCAAATAACTGGCCATAATTCGCAGGGGTAGTTAATGCGCTTACGGGTATTGGGCAGAGCAGATGTTCATGTCTGCAACCCTGTTCAGCAGTGAAGGAGTTAACGTCAAGATCCCCCGTTGTCTAGGGCACAGAGAGTAATTGCCGGTATCTCTTGTGGTCTAATGCAGAGAAGGGGTTAATCCAGGTATCCCTGGTGGTCATGGGCAGAGAAGGGGTTAATCCAGGTATCCCTGGTGGTCATGGGCAGAGAAGGGGTAAATCCTCGACACTTGGGGTCCAGCTGCCACTCAGTTTATGGGGTACAGCGGTCCTGACCTAAAACTTCTCACAGCTGAGGGTTTGTTACACTTGTATCCAGTCTAGACAATCCCCTGGGAGTAAGAGGGTCTGATACATTGTAGCGAGAGAGAGAGTTCTGCTGCTACGTTCAGCTGACAGAGGATTGTCTAGACTGGATACAATTGTACCAAACCCTGAGCTGTGAGAAATAGTAGGTCAGGAGGAATTTCCAACTTTAATGTAAACAAGAACGTTCACATTCACTGACAGCAAGCGGACATGTGAGGAAATGTAGAGATTTTGAAACGGAAAGTGTGTATATATGAGATTACTTTTAGCGCTTATTCACACGGACGCATGTATTTCAATGTCCGTACACCCAGCCGTTGTTTTCACGGATCCCTCCATAGACTCAAGTCGTGGAAACGGGTCCTGCACGGGTGAGACTGACGTGAAAAAACGGTCCGAGTTTCCCCACGTTCGTGTGAATAAGCCCTTAACGGTCCATTTTATATTCATTCTCTAGATGAACTTCCTGAGTGTTCGTCACTTGAATGACCGTCAGTGCTGTGAATGGCGGATTACACACTGCTGTATGTGGCGGCCTGTAGCTTCATAGAGAAACGAGGCAAATTCCCTGCAGCCTCATACCCCCCCTCCTGATATATGATGCACCCCCCTCCCCCGTCCTGATATATGATGCACCCCCCTCCCCCGTCCTGATATATGATGCACCCCCCTCCCCCGTCCTGATATATGATGCACCCCCCTCCCCCCAGTCCTGATATATGATGCACCCCCTCCCCAGTCCTGATATATGATGCACCCCCTCCCCAGTCCTGATATATGATGCATCCCCCTCCCCCGTCCTGATATATGATGCACCCCCCTCCCCATTCCTGATATATGATGCATCCCCCTCCCCCGTCCTGATATATGATGCACCCCCCTCCCCCCGTCCTGATATATGATGCACCCCCCTCCCCCCGTCCTGATATATGATGCACCCCCCTCCCCCGTCCTGATATATGATGCACCCTCCTCCCCCTGTCCTGATATATGATGCACCCCCCTCCCCAGTCCTGATATATGATGCACCCCCCTCCCCCAGTCCTGATATATGATGCACCCCCCTCCCCAGTCCTGATATATGATGCACCCCCCTCCCCCAGTCCTGATATATGATGCACCCCCCTCCCCCAGTCCTGATATATGATGCACCCCCTCCCCAGTCCTGATATATGATGCACCCCCTCCCCAGTCCTGATATATGATGCATCCCCCTCCCCCGTCCTGATATATGATGCACCCCCCTCCCCCGTCCTGATATATGATGCACCCTCCTCCCCCTGTCCTGATATATGATGCACCCCCCTCCCCAGTCCTGATATATGATGCACCCCCCTCCCCCAGTCCTGATATATGATGCACCCCCCTCCCCCAGTCCTGATATATGATGCACCCCCCTCCCCCAGTCCTGATATATGATGCACCCCCCTCCCCCAGTCCTGATATATGATGCACCCCCCTCCCCCAGTCCTGATATATGATGCACCCCCCTCCCCCCGTCCTGATATATGATGCACCCCCCTCCCCCCGTCCTGATATATGATGCACCCCCCTCCCCCCGTCCTGATATATGATGCACCCCCCTCCCCCCGTCCTGATATATGATGCACCCCCCTCCCCCCGTCCTGATATATGATGCACCCCCCTCCCCCCGTCCTGATATATGATGCACCCCCCTCCCCCCGTCCTGATATATGATGCACCCCCCTCCCCAGTCCTGATATATGATGCACCCCAGTCCTGATATATGATGCACCCCCCTCCCCCAGTCCTGATATATGATGCACCCCCCCTCCCCCAGTCCTGATATATGATGCACCCCCCTCCCCCAGTCCTGATATATGATGCACCCCCCCTCCCCCAGTCCTGATATATGATGCACCCCCCCTCCCCCAGTCCTGATATATGATGCACCCCCTCCCCCAGTCCTGATATATGATGCACCCCCTCCCCCAGTCCTGATATATGATGCACCCCCCCTCCCCCAGTCCTGATATATGATGCACCCCCTCCCCCAGTCCTGATATATGCTGCCGCTTGGTCCTGGTTTTTAACACTTCCCTGTCCTCTCTTCTGCCCAGGACTTCGCCCTTTCATCCCTGAGAAGGATAGTCAACATTTCGAGAATTTCCTAGAAACCATTGGTGTGAAGGACGGACGTGGAATAATCACCGACAGCTTCGGCCGGTACAGACGGACCATGAGCACCGCCTCCAACTCCACCACCAACGGCAACGGCGCGGCAGAGGGATCGGACGACCAGTCGGTACCGTCGGAAGGAGATGATTGGGACCGCATGATCTCGGACATTAGCAATGACATTGAGGCCCTCGGGTGTAGCATGGACCAGGACCCCCCAACTCCAGGCCCGGCAAACTATTCCTGATCACCCCCCTCGGGACCTCCCCTCACCAGCAATTATCAGTCCAATGCCACTGGTGGGTATTGTTGCATTTAAGCCTCCGGCCGCCATATTGCGAGCGCAGATCCCGCTCGTCACAGCATCGGTGCTCGCTTTATGGCGACTCCTCGTTCTGTTACCAGAGAGAAAGTTTGGCGCCCAAATTGGGCTTTGCGTCGGAGTGACCCTCACGTGGGCGACCTTTACACCCAGAGCCGATTTGTTACCCCCCTCCCCCTCCCGTATGTTTTTAGGGTTGAGTTTCTACAATGAAGTTTTCTAGTTTGCACAAAGAACTTTTTACGTTGCGACACTCGAGACGATGTTTTTATATAGAAGTTCACAGGTGAAAAGAAGAAAAATAAACCACAAGTTTACCACAATGTGAATCCTGAAATGCGCGGTCGGCGCTGAACCGCGTGCGCTCGTGTATATTATAGTCACACCAGATCCTCGGGGGCGGGGCCTGCAGTTACATGGGCGGGGTGACCGGGCAGGACGGGCGTGGTGCATGGCTGGTGCCCTCCGAGCTGGATCTCAGGCTTGTAGCCCGGGCACGCCTTGTATTTATGGTTTTTGTTACTCGGTTTATAAAACGTTTTGCGCTGTTTACAAGAATCGGACGATCTCGCGCTGCGTGATTTTGCGGATCGCGGTTCTACTATGTCGCTCTTTTATCATTGAGTTCTGCCAGCGTGCCAAAGCCTTGTCTCCGATGGTCCAGGGGTTGCCGGTCAGCTGGGGCAAAGTCTAATTTTACATTCAGTTTATATCGTATATTCGCCTCCGAACGCAATTTCTAATTTATGCAATAAGGGACGTTAGACGGGGGGGGGGGGGGCAAATACTTTTCCGTCTCGCTGTATATATAATGGTGAGTGACTTTGCGGATGTTTTGCTTTATTTAACTTGTACTGATCTTATGTTACTTCAAGTCTTACACTCTGGTCACATCCAGAGCTGCATTCACAGTTTTGCAGGAATTCTTGTTGTCTATCAGTCTCCGCTGTGGTGCATTGTGGGGAATATAATGCTTACGCCAGAGACTTTACAGAAAAACCGTGCAATCTGGTTCGTTATGGTGTTAGGATTGTGTCTGTGGGAATTCTAGCAGAAATGTGATTGCAGCTTTGGATGTGACTGGAGTAGAAGACATGATATGAATCGGGATTAGTACAAGATAAATATATAAAAGGATCACATAGTTACTCAATATTATATGGAGATTTAACCTCAAGAATCATTTTTAAATGTATCGCTATAATGACAAGTTCTCGAATTTTAAATATACCTTGTTCAATTTTTCAACATTTTCAAGAACTCTGCTTGCTGACACTAATCGGAAATCTTGTTTACATCCATGTCCTGACCTGCGCCTGCTTATACGGCTGATGGTTTGTAGTGGGTGCTGCTGATGTGTTTAGTTTAGAGAAGATTTAATGGATTGATACATTGTAACAAACCCTCAGCTGTGTGAACAGGACAAGGTTAGGATGGGTTTTCAGCATTGGAATGTGAACAAAAATTTCTGCATTCATTGACCGCAAGCGGCGATCTTGGAAAAAAAAAAAAAAAAAGGTAAAAGCAGCCCGCACATATTACAAAGAATTTACCTTCTACCCAGAATTCCCTGCAGTGGGCAGATTGTACACCATGAAGGGCCCGATAAACTGCTGTGGAAGACAAAATAGGCAATTTGATTGGCTTATAATTGTTGGGTCAAAAGCTTTCATTTATTCTTGGTATATTAGTGACTTGCTGTACGTGTGGGTGGAGTTACCCTTTAAATATTGCTTTAAGGAGGCGTTACTGCCCCCCCCCCCCCGTCCCAGCCTGTCAGCGATCAGGTAAGTCAATGGTCCCGATCAGTCCGTGGCGGCCATCTTGTTTAGCTCTTGTGATTTGAAGATTTATATTTCGTTGTCTCCTCTGGGTGTCTGAGCGCACGTTGAGCGGGGACTGAAGTTTTTCTTTTGGATTTTTAGTGCTTTTTATATCCTGTTTACTCTGCTGTGTCTACACCTCATTTTGTATGTATTATTTTTATCTGTAAATATACGCGTGCATCCAAACCGCTCCTCGACTCTTCTTTTTGTCTACCACATGATATTGTCTTTTCCAACCAGATCCGTGTACCGCACTAGAGATCCTGCACCGACTGCTGGATGTAGGTCATGTGGTCACATAGTGGTAGGTCATGTGGTCACATAGTGGTAGGTCATGTGGTCACATAGTGGTAGGTCATGTGGTCACATAGTGGTAGGTCATGTGGTCACATAGTGGTAGGTCATGTGGTCACATACTGCCTGGTGCGCAGGTCGTGTAATTATCTCCAGGATAGATCGGGTAAAGCAGAGGGTACGGAAGCTTCTGCAATTATTTATATTGATCTGCTCCAATGCATCTAAATGGAAGAATAAAGCAACTTTGCCAATTCTACCGTTTTGTGTACACAGCTCTTATGCAGATCTATGTGTGCAGATTTTTGATGGTTACAGACTAGACAAACCCTTTATGACATCTGATTCTGCAGTCCTATTTCCCCCCTCACCCTGTTTCTTAATAATCTCCTGAGCACCATATAGGCCTCTGTGGTCAGGTCAAGGCATATTTATTCACACACAGCAGGTCCCATAATCCCGAGGAGACTTCTATATATCACAGCATGCACAGCCATGTTTGTGTGACGGGAGCAGATTCACAGGGAACACCCACTGAGCTGTGAACCTGCAGCTGCACAAGCAAACTGAGAAGTCGCCAGTGCGGACCAAGACCGTTCCCATTTATTTCTATTGGGGTCTCGCACCTGCAGTCAGACTAGGGGATAATGGACTTATACGCCCCGCTCCCTCTATAGAAAAGCGTCAGAGCCGGACTGTATCAGGCAAGGTTTATTGAGCAGCTTTGTTGGTGCATCCTAGTAGGAGTATATGCAGGTCTAATACAGAGGCGGGTAATGAATAGTTGTGCATCTATACAGGAGCGTGGCGGGGGGCTCCAGCATCACATGCAGCCCAGCAGCTACATGGTTAATTCCTGCAGAGCAAAAGAAGAAAGAAGTTATCCCCCGGAGCCAATAGAAAAAGCTGCAAGTCATCTCGTGTGGATCTCGTGCTGCATTACAACTTATACAGCACTCACACCCAGAGCTGCGTTTTCCAATTCTGCTGGCTGATATTTTTACATCACTGTGCCTACAGATGCAACCCTTAGCGGAGATCCCATAAGGCACTGCATTGTCTCCTGCTGGTTCACTGTCTTCTGTTGTGGTGCATTGTGGAACATGTAGCGCTCACATCAGGCAGGGTGAAGTACAAAGAAAAAAAAAAATCCCACAAAGCCGTGCATCTGTGCTCTGCATTCTAGGAGTTCAGCTCCGCTGTAACCTGTTTCTGTCAGTGTAACCGAGCAGAAATGTGAATGCAGCTTTGAAGGTGACTGGAGTATAAGGCATGCTGTAACTCAAGATAGTTAAACTCACCATAATGGCGTTGACTATGTCGTTGTTGTTGTGCCTCAGCGCTCGCACGGCCTTCGCTCGGGAAACATTGGCCTGAGCCATCACCAGCTCAATGTCCCGCACTTCTAGTCCGGCCTCGTCCACCTGCAGAGGAGACAAGCAAAGGGCAACGCAACCCGCTCAGGATCTAGAAACGCCTTAAAGGGGACCTGTCGCCCCTCCTGTTGTGTCTGTTTTATTAAATAATTGCATTCCCCGTAACATATTTTCTAAGTATTCTGCATTATGCTGTTCCTCTGTTATTCCTCCTGGAAATGTATTGAAAAATTGACAGCCGGCAGTTGCCATTTGAGTGCGTTTTCCCTATACAGTCTGATTCTGTTCGATCAGCGCTCACAGAGACTATAGGGACACAGCCCTTTCACAAAGGGAATGATGACACCCAGTTATCAATTTATTTATAAAATTCCAGGAGGAATAACAGAGGAACGAACAATAAAGAATGCTAGAAGATGCTTCAGAATTCCATGGGGAATACAAGTGTTTACTAAAAACACAGGAGAGGTGACCGACCCAGATGATACAGAGATTTATTTCCGATGAATGAATCAATCAATCAATCAGGAAACAGATAGGAAATGTGGCAGCGTCTCACCTCCTCCTCCTCCTCGCTCTCCTCTTTGATGGTCAGGGTGGGCGCAGTCTCTGTGATCAGCGGTGAGTGCTCCATGGGGACTTTGAACTTCTCAGCGGCCGCTTTGTGGACTTGCTGCGAGAGATCTTCAATCTGATGGAGAAAGTGAAGACTCAATGAAGAGGTGGAAGACGGAAGCTGCCAATAATTGTGCCATCTACTCCCCATCCAGACGGTGGCGCTATGGGGCCCGGGACATGGAGTGATCCCACGCTTGGGCTTCTAGTCCCAATACCAAAGTTGGTTCTTGATGAAGGAAATTCTCCGCAGCGATCCCCAAGCTCCCGGCGTCCGGACCTACTACATTGTGGGGGGTGGTATTCATGTTTATGGGGTGGGGGTATATTTATTTTGCTGTGGGTCCTCCCCCCCCCCCCTCCTGGTCCCAGCACATGAATCAATTACATTATAATGAAGATACTAATAATTTTTCATGGCCTGAAAACCAGAGGCACTTGATAAAACCTTATTTTAGGATTTTGGGGGGGGATTGTGTGACACCCCACTATTATCCACTCAAGTATTGCAGAAGATTGGTGCCCGGGGCAGTGACTCCCACAGAATTACCATTATGCCCACGCGCCCCCCACACTATCACCCTAGGCAGATGCCCCCTCTTCCCGCCCCTGTCACCTTGGCTTCTCCGAACACGATGTAGATGTCAGATGCAGGACTCTTGAACACGTCCGGTTTGGTTATAACGAATAAGATGTTCTTCGATTTCCGGATGGTGATCCTGGTGACGCCGTGGATCTGTCGGAGGCCGAGTTTGGACATTGCCTGGAGGTGGGACGAGAGTTGAATGACTTGAAACAGGTAAATTACCCCTAAAATCAGAAATTTCACGACAAATATAAATCCTTGCGTCGTCAGCGTCTGTTGAATAATTAAAGGGGATTGTATGAGATTAGAAAACCATGAAACAGCGCCACTCTTATTCACAGGCTGTATCTAGTACTGCAGTGCCGCTCTATTCAAGTGAGTGGGAGTGAGCTGCAATACCACACAAAGCCTGTGAAAAAAGTGGCGCTGCTGCAGTAAGATAGCAGCCATGTTTTTCTACTCATACAACCCCTTTAAATATTTCATTCAGAGCCGTTTCTTAGTGACCTCTGTTTCGGGGACAGTTGGGTGACAACCAACATGGCCGCCATCATGGCTCCCACAAAACTTTCCTGGAATCCCCACTGGCAAATCTACTAGTTGCAGCCATATGGCAGCTGCCATTCAGGAGTCTGGGAAAGCTGGATGGTAACCCCTGTGTGAGGCGGCCATAGCATCGCGGTCTCAACTTCCTAAGGGACAATTTTTAGAACATTTCTTTATTAGAAGAAAACTTCTGTATGTGACATATTCACCATAGGTCGTTTTTCTGCGGCACATTTTGTGCTTGCTCTGGGGTTGCCATGGTAGAACAAAAGACTAATTCGCCATGGACTTCCTGTCATGTGACCTCTAGTCTTAGACACGACCAGGCCCGTAATCCCGGTCCGTAAAAAATATAAAAATAGGACGTCCTATTTCTTATGGAATGTTTTTACAGCACGGACACCTACCCCATAATATGTCCGTTGGCCATAGAAATTAATGTGTCCGTAATTACGGATAAAGTCTATGGTCGTGTGCGCGGGGCCTTATGTGTGCTTGAGTGGAGGTCACATGACAGGAAGTCAATGCAGACTTCGCTGTTGACGCTCCCATGGCGACCCCAGAGCAAGCACAATATCTACATGACTACGGCAGTGCGGAAATCGGAAAAGAAAAGCGAAGCAGGATGAATATTAGTAAATGGCATTACCAAATCTATTGCGCTCCATCTTTTTAAAGGCACAGAACACCTTTAATGATTGGAACTCTGTCTACGGCCACTTTAAGACCCTGTTCGCACAGTCTTCTGGCACTAATTTTGACGCAGAAACCGCGTCAGAATCCGCATCAAAAAGTGCCCGAAACCGCCACCTATGGATTTCAATGGGAGGCGGAGGTGTGTTTTTTTTCCTGCTCGCGCTTTTAGCTGCTCGTGGTAAAAAAAAATAATTAATATGCTCTTTCTTCTCACGGTTCCGACTCTGACCTCCCACTGAAATCAATGGGAGGCAGAGAAAGCGTTTTTGCTGAGTTTTTTTTGCCTGCGGCGCTAAATGACCGCAACCGAAAACCGCGGCAAGAAATTGCAGGCAGGTCAAAATCTGCCAATTTTTTTTCTGCCTGCAAAATACTACGTGTTAACAGAGCCGAGAAGAAATGGGACAAATCTTTAATGGCGAGCTCCGTGTTTGTGGAGATTTCCGTTCCTGTTGCCGAGTGGCTACCAACATGGCAGACTCATGTGTGTCATCTCCTTATAGGCCTGATTTATCAAAAATGTCTACAGTAAGGCTACGGCAACACGACGACTTTGGCCGCAATACAGATTGCACGACCAAAGAGAAGCCGAGTCGCCGTGCTTGTATGGCAGTTAATGAAAGTGAATATGGCAGCGTTGTGACTCGCAGGTTGCCCCGACCACGACACGACCGTCGCAAAAAATCCAGTAGGCGACTGTCGTGTTACGGCAACCTGCGGGTCACATTCACTTTTATTAACTGCAAGGCAGACGGCGACACAGCGATCTTTGGCGTGTATGTAGTCCTATACTAAAACTCTCCTTGTTGCTCATAGCAACCAATCACAGCTCAGCTTTAATTTCTTAAACTGCTGAGGAAAAATGAAAGCTGGGCTCTGATTGGTTGCTATGGACAACAAGGACAGTTTTGGTACATGAGGCCTATGACTATTGATCGCCATGTCGTTGCAGTATCCGTGGGAATGTAAAAAGCCGTAAAGGGAATTTTCCCGCACACAAAGTCTTCCATAGGGTCAAACTAATCAATATTTAGGCCATTAAGAACTGAGGGCAGCCTCCATGTTTACCAGCTTGACCCCTCCCCTGATTATCAAGTGCCATTTCTTATACTCTGCCTGTCCTGTTATGTGGTGGAGGGGAGTCCCCTGAGCATCCTCTGCACCCTGTTAGAGCTGCACCACCAGTCGTAGCTCCTCGCAGCACGTGTATCATCCTCGCAGGCAGCCGCCATTATAGGGGCTGTGTCTGTGTGAAGCCATTTACATTGATCGCCTCCTCATGAATTATTCAGTCACCTTCCTGGCCTTCTTCTCGCTGCGGCTCTGCTTGGCTTTGCTGATAGATTCCTCTCCGGAGCCCACGCAATGTGCCAGCTGGTTCTGCAGAAAGACAAACGGAAGAGGTTGGAGGCAGGCGGCAATCAGAGCAATTTACCCGCTGATCTGCCCGTCCCCTGGGGCAAGAAACACTGAGTGTCAGCTAATTGTTCTACAGCATTAAAGACGTCTCCGATATCTGCTCAAAATCATCATCCGCCGCAGCGCTCATCTTACAGGAACAACAGAGAAATGTGCCGGAAAACTCAACCGTCTATACATTATATACAAGATATGTCATCACTGATCATAATATATATATACAGCTGGTATAAGTTATACATCTTCTTGTATATAGTGATATGGAGCATGCTGGTATAACCTGGGTATCTCCTGTATATAATTATATATGTACAGCTGGTATAAGTTATACATCTTGTATATAGTGATATGGAGCATGCTGGTATAACCTGGGTATCTTCTGTATATAATTATATATGTACAGCTGGTATAAGTTATACATCTTCTTGTATATAGTGATATGGAGCATGCTGGTATAACCTGGGTATCTTCTGTATATAATTATATATGTACAGCTGGTATAAGTTATACATCTTCCTGTATATAGTGATATGGAGCATGCTGGTATAACCTGGGTATCTTCTGTATATAATTATATATGTACAGCTGGTATAAGTTATACATCTTCTTGTATATAGTGATATGGAGCATGCTGGTATAATCCGGGTATCTCCTGTATATAATTATATATATACAGCTGGTATAAGTTATACATCTTCCTGTATATAGTGATATGGAGAATGCTGGTATAACCTGGGTATCTTCTGTATATAATTATATATGTACAGCTGGTATAAGTTATACATCTTCCTGTATATAGTGATATGGAGCATGCTGGTATAACCTGGGTATCTTCTGTATATAATTATATATGTACGGCTGGTATAAGTTATACATCTTCTTGTATATAGTGATATGGAGCATGCTGGTATAACCTGGGCATCTTCTGTATATAATTATATATGTACAGCTGGTATAAGTTATACATCTTCTTGTATATAGTGATATGGAGCATGCTGGTATAACCTGGGTATCTTCTGTATATAATTATATATGTACAGCTGGTATAAGTTATACATCTTCCTGTATATAGTGATATGGAGCATGCTGGTATAACCTGGGTATATTCTGTATATAATTATATATGTACAGCTGGTATAAGTTATACATCTTCTTGTATATAGTGATATGGAGCATGCTGGTATAACCTGGGTATCTTCTGTATATAATTATATATGTACAGCTGGTATAAGTTATACATCTTCTTGTATATAGCGATATGGAGCATGCTGGTATAACCTGGGTATATTCTGTATATAATTATATATGTACAGCTGGTATAAGTTATACATCTTCTTGTATATAGTGATATGGAGCATGCTGGTATAACCTGGGTATCTTCTGTATATAATTATATATGTAGATCTGGTATAAGTTATACATCTTCTTGTATATAGCGATATGGAGCATGCTGGTATAACCTGGGTATATTCTGTATATAATTTTGTGTGTACAGCTGGTATAAGTTATACATCTTCTTGTATATAGTGATATGGAGCATGCTGGTATAACCTGGGTATCTTCTGTATATAATTATATATGTACAGCTGGTATAAGTTATACATCTTCCTGTATATAGTGATATGGAGCATGCTGGTATAACCTGGGTATATTCTGTATATAATTATATATGTACAGCTGGTATAAGTTATACATCTTCTTGTATATGGTGATATGGAGCATGCTGGTATAACCTGGGTATCTTCTATATATAATTTATATATGTACAGCTGGTATAAGTTATACATCTTCTTGTATATAGTAATATGGGGCATGCTGGTATAACCTGGGTATCTTCTGTATATAATTATATATGTACAGCTGGTATAAGTTATACATCTTCGTGTATATAGTGATATGGAGCATGCTGGTATAACCTGGGTATCTTCTGTATATAATTATATATGTACAGCTGGTATAAGTTATACATCTTCTTGTATATAGTGATATGGAGCATGCTGGTATAACCGGGGTATCTTCTGTATATAATTATATATGTACAGCTGGTATAAGTTATACATCTTCCTGTATATAGTGATATGGAGCATGCTGGTATAACCTGGGTATCTTCTGTATATAATTATATATGTACAGCTGGTATAAGTTATACATCTTCTTGTATATAGTGATATGGAGCATGCTGGTATAACCTGGGTATCTCCTGTATATAACTATATATGTACAGCTGGTATAAGTTATACATCTTCTTGTATATAGTTATATGGAGCATGCTGGTATAACCTGGGTATCATCTGTATATAATTATATATGTACAGCTGGTATAAGTTATACATCTTCCTGTATATAGTGATATGGAGCATGCTGGTGTAACCTGTGTATATTCTGTATATAATTATATATGTACAGCTGGTATAAGTTATACATCTTCTTGTATATAGTGATATGGAGCATGCTGTTATAACCTGGGTATCTTCTGTATATAATTATATATGTACAGCTGGTATAAGTTATACATCTTCTTGTATATAGTTATATGGAGCATGCTGGTATAACCTGGGTATCATCTGTATATAATTATATATGCACAGCTGGTATAAGTTATACATCTTCTTGTATATAGTTATATGGAGCATGCTGGTATAACCTGGGTATCATCTGTATATAATTATATATGTACAGCTGGTATAAGTTATACATCTTCTTGTATATAGTTATATGGAGCATGCTGGTATAACCTGGGTATCATCTGTATATAATTATATATGCACAGCTGGTATAAGTTATACATCTTCTTGTATATACTGATATGAAGCATGCTGGTATAACCTGGGTACCTTCTGTATATAATTATATATGTACGGCTGGTATAAGTTTTACATCTTCTGTATATAGTGATATGGAGCGTGCTGGTATAACCTGGGTTTCTTCTGTATATAATTATATATGTACAGCTGGTATAAGTTATACATCTTCTTGTATATAGTGATATGGAGCATGCTGGTATAACCTGGGTATCTTCTGTATATAATTATATATGTACAGCAGGTATAAGTTATACATCTTCCTGTATATAGTGATATGGAGCATGCTGGTGTAACCTGGGTATCTTCTGTATATAATTATATATGTACAGCTGGTATAAGTTATACATCTTCTTGTATATAGTGATATGGAGCATGCTGGTATAACCTGGGTATCTTCTGTATATAATTATATATGTACAGCTGGTATAAGTTATACATCTTCTTGTATATAGTGATATGGAGCATGCTGGTATAACCTGGGCATCTTCTGTATATAATTATATATGTACAGCTGGTATAAGTTATACATCTTCTTGTATATAGTGATATGGAGCATGCTGGTATAACCCGGGTATATTCTGTATATAATTATATATGTACAGCTGGTATAAGTTATACATCTTCTTGTATATAGTGATATGGAGCATGCTGGTATAACCTGGGTATCTTCTGTATATAATTATATATGTACAGCTGGTATAAGTTATACATCTTCTTGTATATAGTGATATGGAGCATGCTGGTATAACCTGGGTATCTTCTGTATATAATTATATATGTACAGCTGGTATAAGTTATACATCTTCTTGTATATAGTGATATGGAGCATGCTGGTATAACCTGGGTATCTTCTGTATATAATTATATATGTACAGCTGGTATAAGTTATACATCTTCTTGTATATAGTGATATGGAGCATGCTGGTATAACCTGGGTATCTTCTGTTTATAATTATATATGTACAGCTGGTATAAGTTATACATCTTCTTGTATATAGTGATATGGAGCATGTTGGTATAACCTGGTTATCTTCTGCATATAATTATATATGTACAGCTGGTATAAGTTATACATCTTCCTGTATATAGTGATATGCAGCATGCTGGTATAACCTGGGTATCTTCTGTATATAATTATATATGAACAGCTGGTATAAGTTATACATCTTCTTGTATATAGTGATATGGAGCATGCTGGTATAACCTGGGTATCTCCTGTATATCATTATATATGTAGAGCTGGTATAAGTTATACATCTTCTTGTATATAGTGATATGGAGCATGCTGGTATAACCTGCGTATCTTCTGTATATAATTATATATGTATAGCTGGTATAAGTTATACATCTTCTTGTATATAGTGATATGGAGCATGCTGGTATAACCTGGGTATCTCCTGTATATAATTATATATGTACAGCTGGTATAAGTTATACATCTTCTTGTATATAGTGATATGGAGCATGCTGGTATAACCTGGGTATCTTCTGTATATAATTATATATGTACAGCTGGTATAAGTTATATATCTTCTTGTATATAGTGATATGGGGCATGCTGGTATAACCTGGGTATCTCCTGTATATAATTATATTTGTACAGCCGGTATAAGTTATACATCTTCTTGTATATAGTGATATGGAGCATGCTGGTATAACCTGGGTATCTTCTGTATATAATTATATATGTACTGCTGGTAAAAGTTATACATCTTCTTGTATATAGTGATATGGAGCATGCCGGTATAACCTGGGTATCATCTGTATATAATTATATATGTACAGCTGGTATAAGTTATACATCTTCTTGTATATAGTGATATGGAGCATGCTGGTATAACCTGGGTATCTTCTGTATATAATTATATATGTACAGCTGGTATAAGTTATACATCTTCCTGTATATAGTGATATGGAGCATGCTGGTATAACCTGGGTATCTCCTGTATATAATTATATATGTACAGCTGGTATAAGTTATACATCTTCCTGTATATAGTGATATGGAGCATGCTGGTATAACCTGGGTATCTCCTGTATATAATTATATATGTACAGCTGGTATAAGTTATACATCTTCCTGTATATAGTGATATGGAGCATGCTGGTATAACCTGGGTATCTTCTGTATATAATTATATATGTACAGCTGGTATAAGTTACACATCTTCCTGTATATAGTGATATGGAGCATGCTAGTATAACCTGGGTATCTTCTGTATATAATTATATAGGTACAGCTGGTATAAGTTATACATCTTCCTGTATATAGTGATATGGAGCATGCTGGTGTAACCTGGGTATCTTCTGTATATAATTATATCTGTACAGCTGGTATAAGTTATACATCTTCTTGTATATAGTGATATGGAGCATGCTGGTATAACCTGGGTATCTTCTGTATATAATTATATATGTACAGCTGGTATAAGTTATACATCTTCTTGTATATAGTGATATGGAGCATGCTGGTATAACCTGGGTATCTTCTGTATATAATTATATATGTACAGCTGGTATAAGTTATACATCTTCCTGTATATAGTGATATGGAGCATGCTGGTGTAACCTGGGTATCTTCTGTATATAATTATATATGTACAGCTGGTATAACTTATACATCTTCTTGTATACAGTGATATGGAGCATGCTGGTATAACCTGGGTATCTTCTGTATATAATTATATATGTACAGCTGGTATAAGTTATACATCTTCTTGTATATAGTGATATGGAGCATGCTGGTATAACCTGGGTATCTTCTGTATATAATTATATATGTACAGCTGGTATAAGTTATACATCTTCCTGTATATAGTGATATGGAGCATGCTGGTATAACCTGGGTATCTTCTGTATATAATTATATATGTACAGCTGGTATAAGTTATACATCTTCTTGTATATAGTGATATGGAGCATGCTGGTATAACCTGGGTATCTTCTGTATATAATTATATATGTACAGCTGGTATAAGTTATACATCTTCTTGTATATAGTGATATGGAGCATGCTGGTGTAACCTGGGTATCTTCTGTATATAATTATATATGTACAGCTGGTATAAGTTATACATCTTCTTGTATATAGTGATATGGAGCATGCTGGTATAACCTGGGTATCTCCTGTATATAATTATATATGTACAGCTGGTATAAGTTATACATCTTCCTGTATATAGTGATATGGAGCATGCTGGTATAACCTGGGTATCTTCTGTATATAATTATATATGTACAGCTGGTATAAGTTATACATCTTCCTGTATATAGTGATATGGAGCATGCTGGTGTAACCTGGGTATCTTCTGTATATAATTATATATGTACAGCTGGTATAAGTTATACATCTTCTTGTATATAGTGATATGGAGCATGCTGGTATAACCTGGGCATCTTCTGTATATAATTATATATGTAAAGCTGGTATAAGTTATACATCTTCCTGTATATAGTGATATGGAGCATGCTGGTATAACCTGGGTATCTTCTGTATATAATTATATATGTACAGCTGGTATAAGTTATACATCTTCCTGTATATAGTGATATGGAGCATGCTGGTATAACCTGGGTATCTTCTGTATATAATTATATATGTACAGCTGGTATAAGTTATACATCTTCTTGTATATAGTGATATGGAGCATGCTGGTATAACCTGGGTATCTTCTGTATATTATTATATATGTACAGCTGGTATAAGTTATACATCTTCTTGTATATAGTGATATGGAGCATAGTGATATGGAGCATGCTGGTATAACCTGGGCATCTTCTGTATATAATTATATATGTACAGCTGGTATAAGTTATACATCTTCTTGTATATAGTGATATGGAGCATGCTGGTATAACCTGGGTATCTTCTGTATATGATTATATATGTACAGCTGGTATAAGTTATACATCTTCCAGTATATAGTGATATGGAGCATGCTGGTATTACCTGGGTATCTTCTGTATATAATTATATATGTAAAGCTGGTATAAGTTATACATCTTCCTGTATATAGTGATATGGAGCATGCTGGTATAACCTGGGTATCTTCTGTATATAATTATATATGTACAGCTGGTATAAGTTATACATCTTCTTGTATATAGTGATATGGAGCATGCTGGTATAACCTGGGTATCTTCTGTATATAATTATATATGTACAGCTGGTATAAGTTATACATCTTCTTGTATATAGTGATATGGAGCATGCTGGTATAACCTGGGTATCTTCTGTATATAATTATATATGTACAGCTGGTATACGTTATACATCTTCTTGTATATAGTGATATGGAGCGTGCTGGTATAACCTGGGTATCTTCTGTATATAATTATATATGTACAGCTGGTATAAGTTATACATCTTCTTGTATATAGTGATATGGAGCATGCTGGTATAACCTGGGTATCTTCTGTATATAATTATATATGTACAGCTGGTATAAGTTATACATCTTCCTGTATATAGTGATATGGAGCATGCTGGTGTAACCTGGGTATCTTCTGTATATAATTATATATGTACAGCTGGTATAAGTTATACATCTTCTTGTATATAGTGATATGGAGCATGCTGGTATAACCTGGGTATCTTCTGTGTATAATTGTATATGTACAGCTGGTATAAGTTATACATCTTCTTGTATATAGTGATATGGAGCATGCTGGTATAACCTGGGTATCTTCTGTATATAATTATATATGTACAGCTGGTATAAGTTATACATCTTCTTGTATATAGTGATATGGAGCATGCTGGTATAACCCGGGTATCTTCTGTATATAATTATATATGTACAGCTGGTATAAGTTATACATCTTCTTGTATATAGTGATATGGAGCATGCTGGTATAACCTGGGTATCTTCTGTATATAATTATATATGTACTGCTGGTATAAGTTATACATCTTCTTGTATATAGTGATATGGAGCATGCTGGTATAACCTGGGTATCTTCTGTATATAATTATATATGTACTGCTGGTATAAGTTATACATCTTCATGTATATAGTGATATGGAGCATGCTGGTATAACCTGGGTATCTTCTGTATATAATTATATATGTACTGCTGGTATAAGTTATACATCTTCATGTATATAGTGATATGGAGCATGCTGGTATAACCTGGGTATCTTCTGTATATAATTATATATGTACAGCTGGTATAAGTTATACATCTTCTTGTATATAGTGATATGGAGTATGCTGGTATAACCTGGGTATCTTATGTATATAATTATATATGTACAGCTGCTATAAGTTACACATCTTCTTGTATATAGTGATATGGAGCATGCTGGTATAACCTGGGTATCTCCTGTATATAATTATATATGTACAGCTGGTATAAGTTATACATCTTCTTGTATATAGTGATATGGAGAATGCTGGTATAACCTGGGTATCTTCTGTATATAATTATATATGTACGGCTGGTATAAGTTATACATCTTCTTGTATATAGTGATATGGAGCATGCTGGTATAACCCGGGTATCTTCTGTATATAATTATATATGTACAGCTGGTATAAGTTATACATCTTCTTGTATATAGTGATATGGAGCATGCTGGTATAACCTGGGTATCTTCTGTATATAATTATATATGTACTGCTGGTATAAGTTATATATCTTCTTGTATATAGTGATATGGAGCATGCTGGTATAACCTGGGTATCTTCTGTATATAATTATATATGTACAGCTGGTATAAGTTATACATCTTCTTGTATATAGTGATATGGAGCATGCTGGTATAACCTGGGTATCTTCTGTATATAATTATATATGTACAGCTGGTATAAGTTATACATCTTCTTGTATATAGTGATATGGAGCATGCTGGTATAACCTGGATATCTTCTGTATATAATTATATATGTACAGCGGGTATAAGTTATACATCTTCTTGTATATAGTGATATGCAGCATGCTGGTATAACCTGGGCACCTTCTGTATATAATTATTTATGTACAGCTGGTATAAGTTATACATCTTCTTGTATATAGTGATATGGAGCATGCTGGTATAACCTGGGTATCTTCTTTATAGAATTATATATGTACAACTGGTATAAGTTATACATCTTCTTGTATATAGTGATATGGAGTATGCTGGTATAACCTGGGTATCTTATGTATATAATTATATATGTACAGCTGGTATAAGTTACACATCTTCTTGTATATAGTGATATGGAGCATGCTGGTATAACCTGGGTATCTTCTGTATATAATTATATATGTACAGCTGGTATAAGTTATACATCTTCTTGTATATAGTGATATGGAGCATGCTGGTATAACCTGGGTATCTTCTGTATATAATTATATATGTACAGCTGGTATAAGTTATACATCTTCCTGTATATAGTGATATGGAGCATGCTGGTATAACCTGGGTATCTTCTGTATATAATTATATATGTACAGCTGGTATAAGTTATACATCTTCTTGTATATAGTGATATGGAGCATGCTGGTATAACCCGGGTATCTTCTGTGTATAATTATATATGTACGGCTTGTATAAGTTATACATCTTCCTGTATATAGTGATATGGAGCATGCTGGTATAACCTGGGTATCTTCTGTATATAATTATATATGTACGGCTGGTATAAGTTATACATCTTCTTGTATATAGTGATATGGAGCATGCTGGTATAACCTGGGTATCTTCTGTATATAATTATATATGTACAGCTGGTATAAGTTATACATCTTCCTGTATATAGTGATAGGGAGTATGCTGGTATAACCTGGGTATCTTCTGTATATAATTATATGTGTACAGCTGGTATAAGTTATACATCTTCCTGTATATAGTGATAGGGAGTATGCTGGTATAACCTGGGTATCTTCTGTATATAATTATATATGTACAGCTGGTATAAGTTATACATCTTCCTGTATATAGTGATATGGAGCATGCTGGTATAACCTGGGTATCTTCTGTATATAATTATATATGTACAGCTGGTATAAGTTATACATCTTCTTGTATATAGTGATATGGAGCATGCTGGTATAACCCGGGTATCTTCTGTGTATAATTATATATGTACGGCTGGTATAAGTTATACATCTTCCTGTATATAGTGATATGGAGCATGCTGGTATAACCTGGGTATCTTCTGTATATAATTATATATGTACAGCTGGTATAAGTTATACATCTTCCTGTATATAGTGATAGGGAGTATGCTGGTATAACCTGGGTATGTTCTGTATATAATTATATGTGTACAGCTGGTATAAGTTATACATCTTCCTGTATATAGTGATAGGGAGTATGCTGGTATAACCTGGGTATCTTCTGTATATAATTATATGTGTACAGCTGGTATAAGTTATACATCTTCTTGTATATAGTGATATGGAGCATGCTGGTATAACCTGGGTATCTTCTGTATATAATTATATATGTACAGCTGGTATAAGTTATACATCTTCTTGTATATAGTGATATGGATCATGCTGGTATAACCCGGGTATCTTCTGTATATAATTATATATGTACAGCTGGTATAAGTTATACATCTTCTTGTATATAGTGATATGGAGCATGCTGGTATAACCTGGGTATCTCCTGTATATAATTATATATGTACAGCTGGTATAAGTTATACATCTTCCTGTATATAGTGATATGGAGCATGCTGGTATAACCTGGGTATCTTCTGTATATAATTATATATGTACAGCTGGTATAAGTTATACATCTTGTTCTACATAGTGATATGGAGCATGCTGGTATAACCTGGATATCTTCTGTATATAATTATATATATACAGCTGGTATAAGTTATACATCTTCCTGTATATAGTGATATGGAGCATGCTGGTATAACCTTGGTATCTCCTGTATATAATTATATATGTACAGCTGGTATAAGTTATACATCTTCTTGTATATAGGGATATGGAGCATGCTGGTATAACCTGGGTATCTTCTGTATATAATTATATATGTACAGCTGGTATAAGTTATACATCTTCCTGTATATAGTGATATGGAGCATGCTGGTATAACCCGGGTATCTTCTGTATATAATTATATATGTACAGCTGGTATAAGTTATACATCTTCTTGTATATAGTGATATGGAGCGTTCTGGTATAATCTGGGTATCTCCTATATATAATTATATATGTACAGCTGGTATAAGTCATACATCTTCCTGTATATAATGATATGGAGCATGCTGGTATAACCTGGGTATATTCTGTATATAATTTTGTGTGTACAGCTGGTATAAGTTATACATCTTCCTGTATATAGTGATATGGAGTATGCTGGTATAACCTGGGTATCTTCTGTATATAATTATATATGTACAGCTGGTATAAGTTATACATCTTCCTGTATATAGTGATATGGAGCATGCTGGTGTAACCTGGGTATATTCTGTATATAATTATATATGTACAGCTGGTATAAGTTACACATCTTCTTGTATATAGTGATATGGAGCATGCTGGTATAACCTGGGTATCTTCTGTATATAATTATATATGTACAGCTGGTATAAGTTATACATCTTCTTGTATATAGTGATATGGAGCATGCTGGTATAACCTGGGTATCTTCTGTATATAATTATATATGTACAGCTGGTATAAGTTATACATCTTCTTGTATATAGTGATGTGGAGCATGCTGGTATAACCTGGGTATCTTCTGTATATAATTATATATGTACAGCTGGTATAAGTTATACATCTTCCTGTATATAGTGATATGGAGAATGCTGGTATAACCTGGGTATCTTCTGTATATAATTATATATGTACAGCTGGTATAAGTTATACATATTCCTGTATATAGTGATATGGAGCATGCTGGTATAACCTGGGTATATTCTGTATATGATTATGTATGTACAGCTGGTATAAGTTATACATCTTCTTGTATATAGTGATATGGAGCATGCTGGTATAACCTGGGTATCTTATGTATATAATTATATATGTACAGCTGGTATAAGTTATACATCTTCCTGTATATAGTGATATGGAGAATGCTGGTATAACCTGGGTATCTTCTGTATATAATTATATATGTACAGCTGGTATAAGTTATACATCTTCCTGTATATAGTGATATGGAGCATGCTGGTATAACCTGGGTATCTTCTGTATATAATTATATATGTACAGCTGGTATAAGTTATACATCTTCTTGTATATAGTGATGTGGAGCATGCTGGTATAACCTGGGTATCTTCTGTATATAATTATATATGTACAGCTGGTATAAGTTATACATCTTCCTGTATATAGTGATATGGAGAATGCTGGTATAACCTGGGTATCTTCTGTATATAATTATATATGTACAGCTGGTATAAGTTATACATCTTCCTGTATATAGTGATATGGAGAATGCTGGTATAACCTGGGTATCTTCTGTATATAATTATATATGTACAGCTGGTATAAGTTATACATCTTCTTGTATATAGTGATATGGAGCATGCTGGTATAACCTGGATATCTTCTGTATATAATTATATATGTACAGCTGGTATAAGTTATACATCTTCTTGTATATAGTGATATGGAGCATGCTGGTATAACCTGGGTATCTTCTGTATATAATTATATATGTACAGCTGGTATTAGTTATACATCTTCCTGTATATAGTGATATGGAGAATGCTGGTATAACCTGGGTATCTTCTGTATATAATTATATATGTACAGCTGGTATAAGTTATACATCTTCCTGTATATAGTGACTGGGGATGAGGAGGCTCCGCCACACACAAGGGTCACGTCTGACTGAACACGTCTAGTCCTGGATTCGCGGGTCATCGGTCTGTCAGAGTCGCTCTCCATCTTCCACTATAATTTGTCTGTTCTTTACACAATCAGGTCACGTATAAGACGCCTGGACTGCAGCTCTGATTACCCTCCAGCTCTTGCTCCCCCTCGGCTGTGCCGGACAGTCACGGGTTATTATATAACTGACGGTGATTGTATATTATTCATCATCCTGCACTCAGTAACTGTAGGAGGGATGAGGACGGTCGTGCTGTCTTCCTGTTAGCTCTCATGTTGTCTGGCTTCATCTTACCCTTCAGTGTCTTTACATTGCATGCTCTACTATGTAACGCTTAAACCAGTCTCTACATCTTCCAAGATGCATTGCACCAGACTACAGACCGGGGGTCAATTACTGATACCCAAGAACTGACAACTATGGGGGAGTAACGTCTCATGGACACCGCCGTATAACGTCTCCATTCAACCTTTGTGGTGCGCACGAGGCCTAAAGCTCCACATTTTGCAGGTTAAATCTACATAGTGTTGGGTAATTTGGTGCAGACTTCCATTAGTCACATCATATCCTCTTCTCCAATCACTTTCAAAGCTGCATTTAAAAGTCTCAGTGTTTCCATATGATATGTCAGCGCTATGAGGTCTAAAACGATACCAGATCCTATAGTACACGGCGTTCTGCACTGCATTGGTGGAACTGTCTACTGAACAGCGGCTGGTGTAAACGCTACATCTCCCATAATGCAATACAGCAGTGCACACCCAATGAAGACAATGAACTAGCAGGGGAATGTAAAGATTTGACACCTTAGAATTACCAAGAAACCATCAGAATTGTGAGTATAAGATGCAATTTATCTCCTTAAAACCAAGAATCGACATACACCAGACGTCTCCAAACTGGGGCTCTCCAGCCTGCAAGACTACAACTCCCAGCATTTAAGTGTCAGGGCATGCCGGAAGTTGTAGCTTCGCAGCAGGTTGTAGACCACAATGGTCATTTAGCCATTAACCTCCATGATTTCTATGAATATAAACGGCGGGTCGGAGGGAGAGGGGGATGCGGACGGTACCTGGCTGGATGACGTCCGGGGATCGGTCAGATCGGCTTCCTCCAGTTCCGGCAGCGATTCATCGTTACTTTCTGTGTCGTTACAGGAACCTGCAGCAAACACAAATATTCAGCGGCTGCGGAGGAAGAGGCTGCAGGTACAGGTCAAGTTCTGACAACTGATGTCTTAAAGATTGTCGGATGTGGTCTGGGGGTATATGGCGACTTTCAGTCACGTGAATAAAATCTAGATCACAACACAATTATATATGTGGAAAAAGCTGTAAAATTCATGAGATCGGTGGAATTATATATATACAGCTCCCATAGAGTTACATGATAACATTCTTCTGCCTGCAGTCACCACTAGAGGGAGCTCACTACATACAGATATATACAGCTCCCATAGAGTTACATGATAACATTCTGCTGCCTGCAGCCACCATTATGGCGAGCTCACTATATATAGATATATACAGCTCCCATAGAGTTACATGATATCATTCTGCTGCCTGCAGTCACCACTAGGGGGAGCTCACTACATACAGATATATACAGCTCCCATAGAGTTACATGATAACATTCTGCTGCCTGCAGCCAGCATTATGGCAAGCTCACTATATATATAGATATATACAGCTCCCATAGAGTTACATGATAACACTCTGCTGCCTGCAGTCACCACTAGGGGGAGCTAACTACATACAGATATATACAGTTCCCATAGAGTTACATGATACAATTCTACTGCTTGCAGCTACCACTAAGGGAACTCACTACATACAGATATATACAGCTCCCATAGAGTTACATGCTAACATTCTGCTGCCTGCAGCCACCACTAGGGGGAGCTCACCACATACTGATATATACAGCTCCCATAGAGTTACATGATAACACTCTGCTGCCTGCAGTCACCACTAGGGGGAGCTCACCACATACAGATATATACAGCTCCCATAGAGTTACATGATAACATTCTGCTGCCTGCAGACACCACTAGGGGGAGCTAACTACATACAGATATATACAGCTCCCATAGAGTTACATGATAACATTCTGCTGCCTGCAGCCACCACTAGGGGGAGCTCACTACATACAGATATATACAGCTCCCATAGAGTTACATGATAACATTCTGCTGCCTGCAGTCACCACTAGGGGGAGCTCACTGCATACAAATATATACAGCTCCCATAGAGTTACATGATAACACTCTGCTGCCTGCAGCCACCACTAGGGGGAGCTCACCACATACAGATATATACAGCTCCCATAGAGTTACATAAGAACATTCTGCTGCCTGCAGTCACCACTAGGGGGAGCTCACTACATACAGATATATACAGCTCCCATAGAGTTACATGATAACATTCTGCTGCCTGCAGCCACCACTAAGGGAACTCACTACATACAGATATATACAGCTCCCATAGAGTTACATGATAACATTCTGCTGACTGCAGCCACCACTAGGGGGAGCTCACCACATACTGATATATACAGCTCCCATAGAGTTACATGATAAGATTCTGCTGCCTACAGTCTCCACTAGGGGGAGCTCACTACATACAAATATATACAGCTCCCATAGAGTTACATGATAACATTCTGCTGCCTCAATAATAAAACAATATGCAGTGCTCCTGAGCTCCCTCCAGTGGCGGCTACAGATGATCTCAGTGGAGAAGAGCCATGATTGGCTGAGTGGGATAGATAAAGCCAATGCCGGTTGTTTCCCCCAAGAGATGCTGAATCTGAAGCGGTTTGACTGCGCTCCTCTCAGCCGCCATTCATTTCAATGGAGAGGAGATCACACATGCACTAAAGATGGGACCAGGACTTGTTTCTCTGGATTGGTGGGGGTCGTAGCTCCTGGACTTTCAGTGATTGGCTGTTATGACATGACTGATTATTATGCCACAAAAGTAATTCCTGGTGATAAGTCCTTCTAAAAGTAATCTCTTATACAGATTTGGCAGATCTGACTTTCTCAATATAGAAGAGTTGTATTTGCCATTTTACATAACTCATTATCATACAACATGCTGTTATCTGTACATTTTCCAAAAGATTGAAGATTGGACATAACCAGGACCGGTTTTGAGTCCAGAGACGAAAAAATTTGTTGTCGCCATTCTCTGGCAGCAAGCAGAGATCTTGAAAACAGCTAGGAATTGAAGCACAAAGTATGTAAGAAAGTTGCAGAACATCACACAATGATTGAGCTTAACTTACATAAGACTGGAGGGGCGCTTTAACTCAGCACGCAATTAATACAGCTCAATGACACGTTCAGCTCTGCTACATCTGCCTATGATCCTGTCTTACCTCTGTGACTTAGCGTCTCACATCCACGTTGCCTCAGGAGGGGTTTGCTGATGCCCAGCAGGGTCACTGCAGACGTCTCCCGCAGCAGGTGCATCTCACGCCCCCGGGACGTCAGCTCGCTGTCACTGGATGAGCTCTGCTCCGATGGGGGGCAGGTCAGTTGGTTTTTTTTTACCACCAGTTCTTGGCTCTGCTGGGCTCGTGGACACCGACTGGTAAAGGGGGGCTCCGCGCTCAGATTGCTGGTTGTGGAACTGCCTTCAGGGGCTGTTGGAGATAATAAAATATATTAATAATGAACCTACATCACAGGGACCGCCCCCCCGGGATTCTGCCTAATGTAGTAGTAGGAGGTTCATAAAGAGACACCAGAGATAATAATGGCACATGATAGGTGGGGGCCCGGTCACAGGTTTTGCATTGGGGACCAGGGACCTGTTAGTATGACACTTATATGTTCTCATGTGATTCCCCATAGAGATACAGGTGAGTGCTTGGTCTTCTGCTTGACGAGGGACCTTTACCCCTCATGTCTTGTTGGCCAGAGTCACTTCATGTTGATGTTTTTGGGATTCTCTATATTACCTGGTCGATAATAAACATAGACTATAGCTCCCTGTGTGCCGACTGCCGGTGATGTTGACTTGGAGACACGTTAGTCATCGTGGAGTCCTGGTGGAGTCAGGGTGGAGTCAGGTTGGGGTCAGGTTGGGGTCAGGTTGGGGTCAGATTGGGGTCAGGGTGGAGTCAGGGTGGAGTCATGGTGGAGTCGTGGTGGAGTCATGGTGGAGTTGACCTAGTGTAAAGGCAAGAAAGCAAAATTACCTGATGAAAGCTTTTTGGAGGCCGGGTTTTCAGAAGCAGCCAGACGCCGGACTAGTTTTTGATCCTGAGGACTTGCGTCAAGTGTGGGGGACAGAGGTTTCACGAGAGGCACTTTAATCACAGCAGAGCCGGGGTTGATTGTGTCTGGAGTAGGGGGTAGAGCGGCTTCAGTCTTGGGGGCTACATGCAGGCATAATTCGTGTTCAGCGTCCACATTCGAGAACTTAAGCTGGTTGGCATTGTTAGTCGGGCTCTGTTGCTTATGTTCTACATTTTTGCTGAGGAGGTTGGAGGTCCTCAGGTCCTTACTGAACCCACTCTTCAGGTCCTGTTCGGGGTTGTCTTCTGCTTTGAACACCTCATGAGATGACTGGTCACGTAACTTTCCAGACTTAAGGCAGATCGGACTTCCGGCCTGCTCTTGATCATCTCCAACTTTCTTGTCTTTGGAGAATCTACTATCTACCTTCTCAGACCTCAATGACTTCTCCGGACTTCTCTCAACCCTTGGTTGTTTTTCCATACCACAAGCAAATCCAACCTTTTGTGCCTGCGACTCTACATCGTTCACTTTTATGTCATTGTTTTCCGGTAGAGCTACAACCTCAATGTCCACGTCACTACTTTCAATGATTTTGGTCATTTTGGTTGAGGTTATGGAAGCAATGGTCTCCGAAGAACATGACCGAACACTCAGATCCAATACCTCCAGCTTACCGAATGAACCTTGTAGCAGTTTGGTCATTTCTTGGAGATCTCCGGATATCTCCATTTTGTCTGTTCTTGGCTTGGATGTTAAACCTGAAAAGGCACTGGCAGACGGTGGACGGACTTCTTGTCTTGCGTGGTCACAAGATCTGGGCTCCGTAGACATCTCTTCTGAAGAACGCTTTGATGTTTTACATATGGATAAAGTGTTTGTTAACGTGTGATGAGTTTCTTCTTGTTGCCCAGTTTTATAAACTGAAGACCTGTCCAAGTCAACATCTGACAAGTGACTCCCACAAATGTTCTTCTCTTGTGCCACATTGTTATCTAACGGCTTCCTATGCTCTTTGGCCCCCGTACAAATCCAGTTTTTTTTAATGAAATTAGGATTTTCTGCCCCGTCCTTTTCTGAAGATTTTTGAATGCCGAGAACATTTGGGTGAAGTTGAGAAGGGCAGGTCAATGGGTTATGAGCAGTCTCTTTGTGGTCTTCTACGGTTGATGAGATACATGAGTCTTGATGGATATCAGTGGTTGATGATACATTTTTTAAGGTTGGGTTGTCACCAGTTGTGTCATCGGACAAATCTCTTTTGTTGAGTTGCCGATTTGCGTCTTCGAGTTCACTGGAAATACCAGCTACTCGTTCCGGCTGACTATCATATGTAAAGCTGTTGTCCATCTCACTATTGCTCTGTTGTAAGACACTTCCGATTCCACTGGTAATAAATTCATTATTCTCGGCTTGTTTGCTGTTCTGAAGGACATCTTCCCTGTCTGGTGGTTCCTTAAAAACAGGGTGGTCCTGCATATCACTGGACTCATCAACCTTGGTTGTTTTGGAAACTTGGCACCCACTAGCTCCTTGGTGTCCAGCAGTCGCTGGCTCATTGGGGTTTGAAGAACATATGGTCAACAATTCCCTTTCTGAAGAAAAAGGACATTTTTTAAGGCGATCCAGATCCACGTTACTTGTGTGTTGGTCATCTTGCTCCTTGGATATTTCATTTGACTTTACTACTTGGTTTGCAGGATTCTCTGACGTTTTGAGAGCTGATGGTGTGGTTATGGCCTGATCTGCACTAGTTATGTCTTCCTTAGTTGCTGTTTCCTCACCAGAAAATATGTTAGCCTTCGTTGGGTCATTGTCACCCAACCCAGAAGACATTTCACTTGTGATTGATCTTGAAGAGTCTGACTCAACCAAGTTCACGTTCGATTCATTCTCACTTGAGCGGTTGAGTCTACCGTGGCCTCCGTCAATAATGTCATTGTCCATAGTGGTTCCTGCAGAGTCTTCTTCTATAGTTGTTCCGCCGAGGCTTGGATGTGTTTGTTCTTCCTCTCTACAATCTGATTCTATGTTATGGGATGATTGGTTTGTGATATAACCGGCAGCTTCTTCTTGTTGTCTATGTATTTGAGCAAGGAGTGATGAACGGTCTAAGGGTTTCTCTTCTTCTGGGTCTTCTTCGGAGTCATAGCATGCAAACAACTCTTCATCAGCTGTATCTTCTACATGAGTATTTCCTTCCTCAGTTCCATCTATTTCGGCAGGTTCTAGGTCCCTTTCATCAGATGTCATGGTACATGGTGGTTCGTGGAAGATGTCGCTTTGGTCTTCACCAGTCTGTGTTGGACATTTTTTGGCGTCTTCATTATTTTCACAATTGACTGAGAAATAATTTCCATCTTCTGCCAACTGCACCGCCATGGAAGTTCTCCTTCCGTTTTCCTCATCTTCCGTCCTGTCATCTGGTGGGGTCTGTACAGTGGTGCATAGAGGGGGCAACGTATCCAGCTCTTCATCAGTATCAAAACAAGCGATCAAACATTCACCAACATTGCCAATTCCGGCTCTAAGTATGTGGTCCATTTCAGATGATGACGTCGATGATTGTTGTTCTATGGGACTATCTGACCACGTCCTCATTGCGTCTTCTCTTTCTTTTAGTTTTGGAGATAACTCGCAATTCGGTTGCATTTCTGTTGTAAGAACTAAAGTGCTTCTTATAGGTTCTCCTTGTACTTCATGAGGGGCTTTGCTGGTACTCGAGTCTTCGAGCTCGCTTGAACTGTCTTGTGTGATGGAAGGATCTTCAGAAAAACCTTGTGCTAGATGGGATATTGCGACCACTTCGTCGTGTTCGTCACCACTCCGTTCTCTTTCTTCATTCGTGGCTTCGTTGACTTTGACAATTTGTTCTTCGATTCCAAGAAGGTCTTCACCGTTCATGTCAAGAGCTGTAAACACTGCGCAGTCTTCATCGGAGTCCGACAGATCAGATGAAGTCTCCATCTCGCTCTCACAGCCGGAATTGGAAGAGTCATGTTGGCTCTTGGCCGGGCCCTCTGTAGTTGGAGCAGCGGAGTCCGTTGTTACTGCATATTCCTCTGTGCCGTAGCGTTTATCATCCTCTTCCCCATCGTAAGAAGCCGAGTCTGAGGACTCGGAAGTGTCATCCTGATAAGCAAATGATTCATCTACTCCTTCATTGATTGAGGTCTCCGATAACGAATGAAGATATGAGGCGGAGGTGCTCTCATCCTCATCATCCTCACCATTCTCACCATCTTCTTTTTCTTTCTTCTCGCCATCGATTGCCTCACTTTCGGCCGTTTCGCCTTGCGGGAATAACGTGATCTCCATTGACTCCGCCTCAAAAATTAAACTTCCCCGGAATGGAAGCATAAAAGCGGGAATCATGTGATCATTTTCCGAGGTTGCCAGGCTTACGGTTTGTGATTCGTGCTGGCCCGCCGGTTGTGGGGCACCCTCGATGTTTGCAGAGCAGCTGGCCGGAGAGCCTTGATGTGGCACCTGCACATGAGTTGTGAGTGAAGAAATCGTGCTAATAAATTCAGGACATAAAGGAATGCTTGTAAAAGACGGGGCAAAGTCAGTTTCCCATTCATCTTCATCTTCCTCTTCACTAGAATGAAGGTCACTAGGGTATCCATCGATGAGTTCCTCAATGGCAGGAGAGAAGTCTTCAGGATCTATATCTCGGTCATAGAGTTCCGGAAGATCTTCATCTTCTAACATGTCAGGGGACATGCAACAAGGGTCTTCACATAGACCTTCGTCATGAACGGTCATGTGGTCTGGATAAGGGGTGGGAGATTCAATGGTGTCCACCTCAGCCATCAAATTTGGGGAACATGAAGGAGAGCCGCTAGAAGTAACGGAGGAGGCCCAGCTACCGCCTTCTGCGGTGACGTAGGATCCTGAAGGTGATGTTGGAGGAGAAGACATGTTGTCGTTGTCGGGATCATTGTGTTCCTCGTTGAGATGACTCTTTGTGTAGGTGTGATGTTTATATTGGCTGTACATGTTTTTTACCGGCGTGGATGGAGCGGTGGTGTACGGATCGGAGTCGGTGTTACTCGCGGGTTTCGTTTGTAAGGAGCGGACATCACTTTCTGTGGAGCTGCAGGGCGACTCTTTGGTGGGTTTGAGAAATGAAGGCACATCAACTACAGATTCACCCTGAGAAAATAAGCCGTCTTTCAAAGCGAACTCAAAGTGCAAATCATCGGTGGGCTCGGACACGACGGCTTTCTCACGGTCCAGTCCGAAATTTTCTTCAACTTTAGTGTGACGTAAGTGCAATGTCACTTCCTGTAAAGCGTCGCCGAATACCATCTCCCTCTCAGGGATCAGTGCGCACAACCGATTTACATTCCCCGTTTCCTCAGGGCTACAAGATGTTTCTTCTCCCATCACAACTCTGGTGTCCAAAGTGTCCGGGTTTAGAGCTTCTTCAGGAGAACGATGCTCTGATTCCTCTAAATCTTCCTCTTGGGTTGCGGGTGACTCCTCAGGGATTTTAGAAGGAAGATGCAGGATACCAACGGTGCTCCCGGAGGGCACTTCACTGCTGGCCCCCTCTGGCTGAGGACGGTGTCCTTCCTTGGCTTGAAGGCATGGAGCCACCAGGGATATGTTAGGGGCACCAGCTCGGCTCACCAATGGAGATTCCTCTAATGGGCTTAAACACTTGGGAGTGGTGGGGTCACTACTTGGTGTTGATGCCGTGGAAGCGATCGGAGATGAACCTGAAATAAAGAAAAGAAAAACGTACGGTCTCCATTATTAGGTTTACTCTGTGCGTTATATAGAAAGACAAGCAAACTGCGACAATTCAGC
>NC_134691.1:341848593-341901352 GCF_050947455.1 Rhinoderma darwinii | reverse complement strand
ATAATGACCCAATAGCTGCCCCCACATAGTATAATGACCCTATAGCTGCCCCTACACAGTATAATGCCCCTATAGCTGCACCACAGAATAATGTCCCACAGTGACTAATGAAAAAAAATTCTCCCCTATGTCCGTTCCCATGACGAGTGGAGGATATCATTCCGCTCCTCCGGTCTGTGTGGCTCGGTGTATCGCGATGATGTCACTACATCGCGCCTGTTTGCGCCGAGCCACTCAGGGCACAGTGATTGATGGAGCCGCCAGCATTGGATTCAACTATATCTACGTCCTTAGGATGCAGATACAGGGGAACCGGGATAACAGCGAGCGGATCGCGACCCCCCAGAGGTCATCACATTTACCCCCCAGGGGGCCCGACCCACAGTTTGGGAGACACTGGTCTGGACTGATACATTGTGAGGGTATGTTCACACGGCAGCGTCCGATACGGCTGAAATTACGGAGCTGTTTTCAGGAGAAAACAGCTCCGTAATTTCAGCCGTAATGGCATGTGCAGGCGTCTTTCGCTGCGTCCATTCCGGACGTAATTGGAGGTGTTTTTCTATGGAGTCCATGGAAAACGGCTCCATTTACGTCTGAAAAAGTGACATGCACTTCTTTGACGCGGGCGTCTTTTTTACGCACCGTCTTTTGACAGCGGAGCATTAAAAAAAATGACCGTCGGCACAGAACATCGTAAAGCCCATTCTAATGAATGAGCAGATGTTTGCCGGCGCTTTGGAGCCGTATTTTCGGACGTAATTCGAGGTTAAAACGCCCGAATTACGTCCGTAAATAGGGTGTGTGAACCCAGCCTAACAAGCCCTTAACATGTGAGCAGGATGAGGTCAGGTGATGTTTTAAGTATCTGAATAAAACAATAATGTTCCCATTTACTGACAGCAAGCAGAGATCTGGTATATTAGAAAGTTACGATGATGTCTTGGTTTATATAAGACAGACCTAATACTTTTCACAGCTGAGAGTTTGCTACAACTGCATCAAGTCCCGGAAGCAATTCCTTCCATTGTCTTCAGACGGAGATCCCCTCCCCCAGGCACAGAAAGCAGTGGTCTGTCATTGACTCCTTGTGTCCCAGACTTCTCATGTGGTCCCCGGATATCAGACCCGTCTCCTCCTGTAATATCCTCCCTGTGATGCCCATCAACAAGCGTCACAATGTCTATGGCAGCGAGATAGATCTGCTCCCTGTATACCCAGCGCACCAGCCCCCGCTCTGCCCACCCCCCTCAGACATGGAGCGCCCATCTCCTTAATCCCCAGGCGGAGGTTAATGCCACATCTGTACCCCCCGGATATCTTGTGGATCCAGAATCACGCCCTGTCACCCGTATTCTGTGACCCGCATCTCTCCGGCCGGGGACCTCGTCCTGATTCTGGAGGCCGCAGGTTCTTGTCCCTTATTTTCCTGCTGAGCTTCTCTCCCTGCAGAACATCACACAGACCCAGATTCCTTCTTGACCCAACCAAAGGCAGAACCAGAAGCTCCTGCGAGACCGAACGTCAGGGCCCCACCCCCGGGATCACATGCTGTATGTATGCAGTGTCGTTACACTGTGTAGCTTCTCTTCATTAGTCGCAGGTCCTACAGGTGAAATGATCCCAGCTCTGCACTGCCCCTTTATAATCTCTTCTATAGTAGAGGAGTCGTACTGCACCCCCTATAGTGATACCGTGACCCAACGCTCTGCCCTTGGAAACAACTATAGAGCCTTTACAGCAGAGCAATCCACAGTACCCCCATAACAGAGCCATCCACAGTGCCCCATAACAGAGCCATCCACAGTACCCCCATAACAGAGCCATCCACAGTACCCCATAATAGAGCCATCCACAGTACCCCATAACAGTCATCCACAGAACCCCATAACAGAGCCATCCACAGTGCCCCAAAACAGAGCCATCCACAGTGCCCCCATAACAGTCATCCACAGTACCCCATAACAGAGTCATCCACAGTACCCCATAACAGAGTCATCCACAGTACCCCCATAACAGAGCCATCCACAGTACCCCCATAACAGTCACCCACAGTGCCCCCCATAACAGTCATTCAGTGCCCCATAACAGAGCCATCCACAGTGCCCCATAATAGAGCTATCCACAGTACCCCCATAACAGAGCCATCCACAGTGCCCCATAACAGAGTCATTCACAGTGCCCCCATAACAGAGCCATCCACAGTGCCCCATAACAGTCATCCACGGTGCCCCATAACAGTCATCCACAGTACCCCCATAACAGTCATTCACAGTGCCCCATAACAGAGCCATCCACAGTGTCCCATAACAGTCATCCACAGTACCCCCATAACAGTCATTCCCAGTGCCCCATAACAAAGCCATCCACAGTGTCCCATAACAGTCATCCACAGTGCCCCATAACAGTCATCCACAGTACCCCCATAACAGTCATTCACAGTGCCCCATAACAGAGCCATCCACAGTGTCCCATAATAGAGCCATCCACAGTGCCCCAAAACAGTTATCCACAGTGCCCCATAACAGTCATCCACAGTACCCCCATAAGTCATCCACAGTACCCCCATAACAGTCATCCACAGTGCCCCATAATAGAGCCATTCACAGTACCCCCATAACAGAGTCATCCACAGTGCCGCATAACAGTCATCCACAGAACTCCCATAACAGAGCCATCCACAGTGCCCCCATAACAGAGCCATCCACAGTGCCCCATAACAGAGTCATCCACAGTGCCCCATAACAGTCATCCACAGTACCCCCATAACAGCCATTCACAGTGCCACATAAGAGTCATCCAGTGCCCCATAATAGAGCCATCCACAGTACCCCCATAACAGAGGCATCCACAGTACCCCCATAACAGAGGCATCCAGGGTACATCCATAACAGAGGAATCCACAGTACCCCCATAACAGAGCCATCTACAGTGCACCATAGCAGAGCCTTCCACAGTACCCCATAACAGAGTCATCCACAGTGACCCATAACAGAGTCATCCACAGTGACCCATAACAGAGTCATCCACAGTACTCCCATAACAGAGGAATCCACAGTACCCCCATAACAGAGCCATCTACAGTGCACCATAGCAGAGCCTTCCACAGTACCCCATAACAGAGTCATCCATAGTGACCCATAACAGAGTCATCCACAGTACTCCATAACAGCCAATCACAGTGCCCCATAACAGAGTCATCCATGGTGCCCCCATAAAATAGACTTCCATAGGGTTCCCATATTATGATAAGCTATAGGGACTTCTGAGCAGAGCCAGTCAGACAGTGCCCCCATAACAGTGACAGGCACTGCGCCCATATAACAGTGTCAGCATCAGTGATTTCTTCATAGTGACATCCACAGTGTCCCCATAACAGTGATGTCCACAGTAACCCCACAACAGTACCAGCTATAGGTCCTTGAGAGCAGAGGCTGCCACAGTGCCCCATAACTCTGATAGCAAATGTGCCCCCATAACAAAGCCAATTACAAAGCCCGGAGAACAGAGCCAACCAGAGATGTCCCCATAACTGTGTCATTCCCAGCAGCATCTGAGCAGACAGGACAAGTTTTTTGCTAAACCCCTTGCGGGGACCCACTGAACCCCGGGATCTGCAACACCCCAGTCAGGAATCAGACACCAAGTCTCCCCCTCACTGATGCCCGCCCGACCCGGGTACCTGAAATACTCACCAGCCAAAGCACCCGCCCCCCTGGTGACCAACCTGCACTGTACCCGCTCCATGCCCCGACCCGCCCGCCGGGCCCCGGGGACACCAACACCCGACAATCGGCTCAGTATCTGGTCAGTGTCACTGAGGGGTGGAGGAAGGTCCAACCAAGCGGTAGGGATCTTATTACCCCCGAGGGTTAATCCTTGTCTGTGGCCTGAGGATACAAATCCGGGACTAGTCACCGGTGTCACCGCCGCTGGGCCCAGATTACACAGGTACGCGATGATCTGCCCCCTCCCCTGATCTACCGATCCTTGTGTCACCGGCAGCTTCTTCCCGTCCCGCTCCTCATCCCTGCCCGATCCTCCATATCCCGATCCTCCCGACCCTCCATCCTCCCGATCCACCCGATCCTCCATCATAGGATCCCCCTCCTCACCTGCTGCAGCCTGCGGCGTCCTGACCTCCTGCGCAGCCCTCTCCTCCGGGGTACAATCCACCGGCATGTTCGCTGCTCCTCGTGTAGATCCCGGGATCCCCTCCGTGTGTCGGGACGCGCGCTCTCGGGACGGACGGATGAATGGAGGATTTCTAGGGCTCAGGATCTCTCTGCATCTTCCCTCCTGCGAGAAGACGGGAGGAGGACGGAGGCTGCGCACTGGGCGGCTGTGTGATCAGAGGCTGATGCTCCGTCATTCCGCATGATGTCAGCAGCAGGCACTGCGGATGGGAGGGAGGAGGACACACACCCCCCCACCCCTATCTCCGGGACCCCCGAGAACTACATCAGCATTGTCTTCCGGGTACATCCGCGTCTCAATCCCAAATCCTTTAACCCTTTGTGGAAGATGTGACATGAGAGATTAGAATGACACTGCCACTTTAAATACACTTCTATTATATTCTGCAGATTATTACATCATTGGCCCCTCTAGAGATCTGCAGAACATCGCTCCTCTACCTCCTGACAGATACATAGTGATATATAGTGCAGATTATTACACCACTGTCCTCTCTACAGATCTGCAGAACATCGCTCCTCTACCGCCTGACAGATACATAGTGATATATCCTGCAGATTATTACACCACTGACTTCTCTAGAGATCTGCAGAACATTGCTCCTCTACCTCCTGACAGATACATAGTGATATATCCTGCAGATTATTACACCACTGACCTCTCTACAGATCTGCAGAACATTGCTCCTCTACCTCCTGACAGATACATAGTGATATATTCTGCAGATTATTACACCCCTGACCTCTCTACAGATCTGCAGAACATTGCTCCTCTACCTCCTGACAGATACATAGTGATATATTCTGCAGATTATTACACCCCTGACCTCTCTACAGATCTGCAGAACATTGCTCCTCTACCTCCTGACAGGTACATAGTGATATATCCTGCAGATTATTACACCACTGACCTCTCTACAGATCTGCAGAACATCGCTCCTCTACCTCCTGACAGGTACATAGTGATATATCCTGCAGATTATTACACCACTGACCTCTCTACAGATCTGCAGAACATCGCTCCTCTACCTCCTGACAGGTACATAGTGATATATCCTGCAGATTATTACACCACTGACCTCTCTACAGATCTGCAGAACATCGCTCCTCTACCTCCTGACAGGTACATAGTGATATATCCTGCAGATTATTACACCACGGACCTCTCTACAGATCTGCAGAACATTGCTCCTCTACCTCCTGACAGATACATAGTGATATATCCTGCAGATTATTACACCACTGACCTCTACAGATCTGCAGAACATCGCTCCTCTACCTCCTGACAGATACATAGTGATATATTCTGCAGATTATTACACCACTGACCTCTCTACAGATCTGCAGAACATTGCTCCTCTACCTCCTGACAGATACATAGTGATATATTCTGCAGATTATTACACCACTGACCTCTCTACAGATCTGCAGAACATTGCTCCTCTACCTCCTGACAGATACATAGTGATATATCCTGCAGATTATTACACCACTGACCCCTCTAGAGATCTGCAGAACATTGCTCCTCTACCTCCTGACAGATACATAGTGATATATCCTGCAGATTATTACACAACTGTCCTCTCTACAGATCTGCAGAACATCGCTCCTCTACCTCCTGACAGATACATAGTGATATATCCTGCAGATTATTACACCACTGGCCTCTCTAGAGATCTGCAGAACATTGCTCCTCTACCTCCTGACAGATACATAGTGATATATCCTGCAGATTATTACACCACTGGCCTCTCTAGAGATCTGCAGAACATTGCTCCTCTACCTACTGACAGATACATAGTGATATATTCTGCAGATTATTACACCACTGACCTCTCTACAGATCTGCAGAACATCGCTCCTCTACCTCCTGACAGATACATAGTGATATATCCTGCAGATTATTACACCACTGACCTCTGTAGAGATCTGCAGAACATTGCTCCTCTACCTCCTGACAGATACATAGTGATATATCCTGCAGATTATTACACCACTGACCTCTGTAGAGATCTGCAGAACATTGCTCCTCTACCGCCTGACAGATACATAGTGATATATTCTGCAGATTATTACACCACTGACCTCTCTACAGATCTGCAGAACATCGCTCCTCTACCTCCTGACAGATACATAGTGATATATCCTGCAGATTATTACACCACTGACCACTCTACAGATCTGCAGAACATTGCTCCTCCACCTCCTGACAGATACATAGTGATATATTCTGCAGATTATTACACCACTGACCTCTCTACAGATCTGCAGAACATTGCTCCTCCACCTCCTGACAGATACATAGTGATATATCCTGCAGATTATTACACCACTGACCTCTCTAGAGATCTGCAGAACATTGCTCCTCTACCTCCTGACAGATACATAGTGATATATCCTGCAGATTATTACACCACTGACCTCTACAGATCTGCAGAACATTGCTCCTCTACCTCCTGACAGATACATAGTGATATATCCTGCAGATTATTACACCACTGACCTCTCTACAGATCTGCAGAACATTGCTCCTCTACCTTCTGACAGATACATAGTGATATATCCTGCAGATTATTACACCACTGACCTCTCTACAGATCTGCAGAACATCGCTCCTCTACCTCCTGACAGATACATAGTGATATATAGTGCAGATTATTACACCACTGACTTCTCTACAGATCTGCAGAACATCGCTCCTCTACCTCCTGACAGATACATAGTGATATATTCTGCAGATTATTACACCACTGACCTCTCTACAGATGTGCAGACCATTGCTCCTCTACCTCCTGACAGATACATAGTGATATATCCTCCAGATTATTACACCACTGACGTCTCTACAGATCTGCAGAACATCGCTCCTCTACCTCCTGACAGATACAGTGATATATCCTGCAGATTATTACACCACTGACCTCTCTAGAGATCTGCAGAACATCGCTCCTCTACCTCCTGACAGATACATAGTGATATATCCTGCAGATTATTACACCACTGACCTCTCTACAGATCTGCAGAACATCGCTCCTCTACCTCCTGACAGATACATAGTGATATATTCTGCAGATTATTACACCACTGACCCCTCTAGAGATCTGCAGAACATTGCTCCTCCACCTCCTGACAGATACATAGTGATATATACTGCAGATTATTACACCACTGACGTCTCTACAGATCTGCAGAACATCGCTCCTCTATCTCCTGACAGATACATAGTGATATATTCTGCAGATTATTACACCACTGACCTCTAGAGATCTGCAGAACATTGCTCCTCTACCTCCTGACAGATACATAGTGATATATCCTGCAGATTATTACACCACTGTCCTCTCTAGAGATCTGCAGAACATCGCTCCTCTACCTCCTGACAGATACATAGTGATATATTCTGCAGATTATTACACCACTGACCTCTCTAGAGATCTGCAGAACATCGCTCCTCTACCTCCTGACAGATACATAGTGATATATCCTGCAGATTATTACACCACTGTCCTCTCTAGAGATCTGCAGAACATTGCTCCTCTACCTCCTGACAGATACATAGTGATATATCCTGCAGATTATTACACCACTGACGTCTCTACAGATCTGCAGAACATCGCTCCTCTACCTCCTGACAGATACATAGTGATATATCCTGCAGATTATTACACCACTGACCTCTCTACAGATCTGCAGAACATTGCTCCTCCACCTCCTGACAGATACATAGTGATATATCCTGCAGATTATTACACCACTGACCCCTCTAGAGATCTGCAGAACATTGCTCCTCTACCTCCTGACAGATACATAGTGATATATCCTGCAGATTATTACACCACTGACCTCTAGAGATCTGCAGAACATTGCTCCTCTACCTCCTGACAGATACATAGTGATATATCCTGCAGATTATTACACCACTGTCCTCTCTAGAGATCTGCAGAACATCGCTCCTCTACCTCCTGACAGATACATAGTGATATATCCTGCAGATTATTACACCACTGACCTCTACAGATCTGCAGAACATTGCTCCTCTACCTCCTGACAGGTACATAGTGATATATCCTGCAGATTATTACACCACTGACATCTCTACAGATCTGCAGAACATTGCTCCTCTACCTCCTGACAGATACATAGTGATATATTCTGCAGATTATTACACCACTGACCTCCTCTACAGATCTGCAGAACATTGCTCCTCTACCTCCTGACAGATACATAGTGATGTATTCTGCAGATTATTACACCACTGACCTCTCTTTCTGCAGAACATTGCTCCTCTACCTCCTGACAGATACATAGTGATATATCCTGCAGATTATTACACCACTGACCCCTCTAGAGATCTGCAGAACATCGCTCCTCTACCTCCTGACAGATACATAGTGATATATCCTGCAGATTATTACACCACTGACCTCTCTAGAGATCTGCAGAACATTGCTCCTCTACCTCCTGACAGATACATAGTGATATATCCTGCAGATTATTACACCACTGACCTCTCTACAGATCTGCAGAACATCGCTCCTCTACCTCCTGACAGATACATAGTGATATATCCTGCAGATTATTACACCACTGACCTCTCTACAGATCTGCAGAACATTGCTCCTCTACCTCCTGACAGATACATAGTGATATATCCTGCAGATTATTACACCACTGACCCCTCTAGAGATCTGCAGATCATTGCTCCTCTACCTCCTGACAGATACATAGTGATATATCCTGCAGATTATTACACCACTGACCTCTCTACAGATCTGCAGAACATTGCTCCTCTACCTCCTGACAGATACATAGTGATATATCCTGCAGATTATTACACCACTGACCTCTAGAGATCTGCAGAACATTGCTCCTCTACCTCCTGACAGATACATAGTGATATATTCTGCAGATTATTACACCACTGACCTCCTCTACAGATCTGCAGAACATTGCTCCTCTACCTCCTGACAGATACATAGTGATGTATTCTGCAGATTATTACACCACTGACCTCTCTTTCTGCAGAACATTGCTCCTCTACCTCCTGACAGATACATAGTGATATATCCTGCAGATTATTACACCACTGACCCCTCTAGAGATCTGCAGAACATCGCTCCTCTACCTCCTGACAGATACATAGTGATATATCCTGCAGATTATTACACCACTGACCTCTCTAGAGATCTGCAGAACATTGCTCCTCTACCTCCTGACAGATACATAGTGATATATCCTGCAGATTATTACACCACTGACCTCTCTACAGATCTGCAGAACATCGCTCCTCTACCTCCTGACAGATACATAGTGATATATCCTGCAGATTATTACACCACTGACCTCTCTACAGATCTGCAGAACATCGCTCCTCCACCTCCTGACAGATACATAGTGATATATCCTGCAGATTATTACACCACTGACCCCTCTAGAGATCTGCAGATCATTGCTCCTCTACCTCCTGACAGATACATAGTGATATATCCTGCAGATTATTACACCACTGACCTCTCTACAGATCTGCAGAACATTGCTCCTCTACCTCCTGACAGATACATAGTGATATATCCTGCAGATTATTACACCACTGACCTCTACAGATCTGCAGAACATTGCTCCTCTACCTCCTGACAGATACATAGTGATATATCCTGCAGATTATTACACCACTGTCCTCTCTACAGATCTGCAGAGCATTGCTCCTCTACCTCCTGACAGATACATAGTGATATATCCTGCAGATTATTACACCACTGACCTCTAGAGATCTGCAGAACATTGCTCCTCTACCTCCTGACAGATACATAGTGATATATCCTGCAGATTATTACACCACTGACCTCTCTACAGATCTGCAGAACATTGCTCCTCTACCTCCTGACAGATACATAGTGATATATCCTGCAGATTATTACACCACTGTCCTCTTTAGAGATCTGCAGAACATTGCTCCTCTACCTCCTGACAGATACATAGTGATATATCCTGCAGATTATTACACCACTGACCTCTACAGATCTGCAGAACATTGCTCCTCTACCTCCTGACAGATACATAGTGATATATCCTGCAGATTATTACACCACTGACCTCTCTACAGATCTGCAGAACATTGCTCCTCTACCTTCTGACAGATACATAGTGATATATCCTGCAGATTATTACACCACTGACCTCTCTACAGATCTGCAGAACATCGCTCCTCCACCTCCTGACAGATACATAGTGATATATCCTGCAGATTATTACACCACTGACCTCTCTACAGATCTGCAGAACATCGCTCCTCTACCTCCTGACAGATACATAGTGATATATCCTGCAGATTATTACACCACTGACCTCTCTACAGATCTGCAGAACATTGCTCCTCTACCTCCTGACAGATACATAGTGATATATCCTGCAGATTATTACACCACTGACCTCTACAGATCTGCAGAACATTGCTCCTCTACCTCCTGACAGATACATAGTGATATATCCTGCAGATTATTACACCACTGTCCTCTCTACAGATCTGCAGAGCATTGCTCCTCTACCTCCTGACAGATACATACTGATATATCCTGCAGATTATTACACCACTGACCTCTAGAGATCTGCAGAACATCGCTCCTCTACCTCCTGACAGATACATAGTGATATATCCTGCAGATTATTACACCACTGACCTCTCTACAGATCTGCAGAACATTGCTCCTCTACCTCCTGACAGATACATAGTGATATATCCTGCAGATTATTACACCACTGTCCTCTTTAGAGATCTGCAGAACATTGCTCCTCTACCTCCTGACAGATACATAGTGATATATCCTGCAGATTATTACACCACTGACCTCTACAGATCTGCAGAACATTGCTCCTCTACCTCCTGACAGATACATAGTGATATATCCTGCAGATTATTACACCACTGACCTCTCTACAGATCTGCAGAACATTGCTCCTCTACCTTCTGACAGATACATAGTGATATATCCTGCAGATTATTACACCACTGACCTTCTCTACAGATCTGCAGAACATCGCTCCTCCACCTCCTGACAGATACATAGTGATATATAGTGCAGATTATTACACCACTGACTTCTCTACAGATCTGCAGAACATCGCTCCTCTACCTCCTGACAGATACATAGTGATATATCCTGCAGATTATTACACCACTGACCTCTCTACAGATCTGCAGAACATTGCTCCTCTACCTCCTGACAGATACATAGTGATATATCCTGCAGATTATTACACCACTGACCTCTCTACAGATCTGCAGAACATTGCTCCTCTACCTCCTGACAGATACATAGTGATATATTCTGCAGATTATTACACCACTGACCTCTCTACAGATCTGCAGACCATTGCTCCTCTACCTCCTGACAGATACATAGTGATATATCCTGCAGATTATTACACCACTGACGTCTCTACAGATCTGCAGAACATCGCTCCTCTACCTCCTGACAGATACAGTGATATATCCTGCAGATTATTACACCACTGACCTCTCTAGAGATCTGCAGAACATCGCTCCTCTACCTCCTGACAGATACATAGTGATATATTCTGCAGATTATTACACCACTGACCTCTCTACAGATCTGCAGAACATCGCTCCTCTACCTCCTGACAGATACATAGTGATATATTCTGCAGATTATTACACCACTGACCCCTCTAGAGATCTGCAGAACATTGCTCCTCCACCTCCTGACAGATACATAGTGATATATACTGCAGATTATTACACCACTGACGTCTCTACAGATCTGCAGAACATCGCTCCTCTATCTCCTGACAGATACATAGTGATATATTCTGCAGATTATTACACCACTGACCTCTAGAGATCTGCAGAACATTGCTCCTCTACCTCCTGACAGATACATAGTGATATATCCTGCAGATTATTACACCACTGACCTCTCTAGAGATCTGCAGAACATCACTCCTCCACCTCCTGACAGATACATAGTGATATATCCTGCAGATTATTACACCACTGACCTCTCTACAGATCTGCAGAACATTGCTCCTCCACCTCCTGACAGATACATAGTGATATATCCTGCAGATTATTACACCACTGACCCCTCTAGAGATCTGCAGAACATTGCTCCTCTACCTCCTGACAGATACATAGTGATATATCCTGCAGATTATTACACCACTGACCTCTAGAGATCTGCAGAACATTGCTCCTCTACCTCCTGACAGATACATAGTGATATATCCTGCAGATTATTACACCACTGTCCTCTCTAGAGATCTGCAGAACATCGCTCCTCTACCTCCTGACAGATACATAGTGATATATCCTGCAGATTATTACACCACTGACCTCTCTACAGATCTGCAGAACATCGCTCCTCTACCTCCTGATAGATACATAGTGATATATTCTGCAGATTATTACACCACTGACCTCTCTAGAGATCTGCAGAACATTGCTCCTCTACCTCCTGACAGATACATAGTGATATATCCTGCAGATTATTACACCACTGACCTCTCTACAGATCTGCAGAACATCGCTCCTCTACCTCCTGACAGATACATAGTGATATATCCTGCAGATTATTACACCACTGACCTCTACAGATCTGCAGAACATTGCTCCTCTACCTCCTGACAGGTACATAGTGATATATCCTGCAGATTATTACACCACTGACCTCTCTAGAGATCTGCAGAACATTGCTCCTCTACCTCCTGACAGATACATAGTGATATATTCTGCAGATTATTACACCACTGACCTCTCTAGAGATCTGCAGAACATCGCTCCTCTACCTCCTGACAGATACATAGTGATATATCCTGCAGATTATTACACCACTGACATCTCTACAGATCTGCAGAACATTGCTCCTCTACCTCCTGACAGATACATAGTGATATATCCTGCAGATTATTACACCACTGACCTCTCTAGAGATCTGCAGAACATTGCTCCTCTACCTCCTGACCGATACATAGTGATATATCGTGCAGATTATTACACCACTGACCTCTACAGATCTGCAGAACATTGCTCCTCTACCTCCTGACAGGTACATAGTGATATATTCTGCAGATTATTACACCACTGACCTCTAGAGATCTGCAGAACATTGCTGCTCTACCTCCTGACAGATACATAGTGATATATCCTGCAGATTATTACACCACTGACCTCTAGAGGAGTACCTACCATGGGGCTTGGCACTGCACTGCTTCCTTTTCCTGACATGACACCATGAAGGCAGCTACTGCAGCCACCTCTAGGGGGAGCTCACTTCATACAAATTCTTACAGCGCTCATGTATTTAGCTCCCCCTAGTGGTGACTGCAGGCAGACAAATATACATCATATGTCACATTAGAGTAACAGCTCTCCCATAGATTTATTATAAAATCACAGAATTTTGCATCTACAATAACGATGATGGGCTGTAATAGAGGGGCAGTACTTAGTGTCTGACCTCTCTAGACATCTGCAGAACATTGTTCTTCTCCATTTGTAACAGGTTTTCTCAAGGCAGATACATATTTTGCAAACAACCACCCTCTCCAAATGTAATATTGGGACATCACAGAGGGGCCCGTCCATTATCTGGACTACAGAGCTGACACTCATTTGGCTGGCGGACATGTTCTGCATTTACTATAATATCTACTGCTCATAATGCAGAATAAAGACTGGAAACACAGATTATATTCTCTGCTTTTATAATCTAATGTCCAGATTATTTATTTATAGCCTAATATTTCACAAGGATTATAAAAAATATATCACTGCTCTTATGTGAAGAAACCAGAGAATGTATACAGTATATATCTGTCAGGAGGTAGAGGAGCGATGTTCTGCAGATCTGTAGAGAGGTCAGTGGTGTAATAATCTGCAGGATATATCACTATGTATCTGTCAGGAGGTGGAGGAGCGATGTTCTGCAGATCTGTAGAGAGGTCAGTGGTGTAATAATCTGCAGGATATATCACTATGTATCTGTCAGGAGGTAGAGGAGCAATGTTCTGCAGATCTGTAGAGGTCAGTGGTGTAATAATCTGCAGGATATATCACTATGTATCTGTCAGGAGGTGGAGGAGCGATGTTCTGCAGATCTGTAGAGAGGTCAGTGGTGTAATAATCTGCAGGATATATCACTATGTATCTGTCAGGAGGTAGAGGAGCAATGTTCTGCAGATCTCTAGAGGTCAGTGGTGTAATAATCTGCAGGATATATCACTATGTATCTGTCAGGAGGTAGAGGAGCGATGTTCTGCAGATCTCTAGAGAGGTCAGAGATGTAATAATCTGCAGGATATATCACTATGTATCTGTCAGGAGGTAGAGGAGGGATGTTCTGCAGATCTGTAGAGAGGTCAGTGGTGTAATAATCTGCAGGATATATCACTCTGTATCTGTCAGGAGGTAGAGGAGCAATGTTCTGCAGATCTGTAGAGAGGTCAGTGGTGTAATAATCTGCAGGATATATCACTATGTATCTGTCAGGAGGTAGAGGAGCAATGTTCTGCAGATCTGTAGAGAGGTCAGTGGTGTAATAATCTGCAGGATATATCACTATGTATCTGTCAGGGGGTAGAGGAGCAATGTTCTGCAGATCTGTAGAGAGGTCAGTGGTGTAATAATCTGCAGGATATATCACTATGTATCTGTCAGGAGGTAGAGGAGCGATGTTCTGCAGATCTCTAGAGGGGTCAGTGGTGTAATAATCTGCAGGATATATCACTATGTATCTGTCTGGAGGTAGAGGAGCGATGTTCTGCAGATCTGGAGAGATTAGTGGTGTAATAATCTGCAGGATATATCACTATGTATCTGTCAGGAGGTAGAGGAGCGATGTTCTGCAGATCTGTAGAGAGGTCACTGGTGTAATAATCTGCAGGATATATCACTATGTATCTGTCAGGAGGTAGAGGAGCGATGTTCTGCAGATCTGTAGAGAGGTCAGTGGTGTAATAATCTGCAGAATATATCACTATGTATCTGTCAGGAGGTAGAGGAGCAATGTTCTGCAGATCTGTAGAGAGGTCAGTGGTGTAATAGTCTGCAGGATATATCACTATGTATCAGTCAGAAGGTAGAGGAGCAATGTTCTGCAGATCTGTAGAGAGGTCAGTGGTGTAATAATCTGCAGGATATATCACTATGTATCTGTCAGGAGGTAGAGGAGCAATGTTCTGCAGATCTGTAGAGAGGTCAGTGGTGTAATAATCTGCGGGATATATCACTATGTATCTGTCAGGAGGTAGAGGAGCAATGTTCTGCAGATCTGTAGAGAGGTCAGTGGTGTAATAATCTGCAGGATATATCACTATGTATCTGTCAGGAGGTAGAGGAGCAATGTTCTGCAGATCTGTAGAGAGGTCAGTGGTGTAATAATCTGCAGGATATATCACTATGTATCTGTCAGGAGGTGGAGGAGCGATGTTCTGCAGATCTGTAGAGGTCAGTGGTGTAATAATCTGCAGGATATATCACTATGTATCTGTCAGGAGGTAGAGGAGCGATGTTCTGCAGATCTGTAGAGAGGTCAGTGGTGTAATAATCTGCAGGATATATCACTATGTATCTGTCAGGAGGTAGAGGAGCGATGTTCTGCAGTTCTGTAGAGAGGTCAGTGGTGTAATAATCTGCAGGATATATCACTATGTATCTGTCAGGAGGTAGAGGAGCAATGTTCTGCAGATCTGTAGAGAGGTCAGTGGTGTAATAATCGGCAGGATATATCACTATGTATCTGTCAGGAGGTAGAGGAGCAATGTTCTGCAGATCTGTAGAGAGGTCAGTGGTGTAATAATCTGCAGGATATATCACTATGTATCTGTCAGGAGGTGGAGGAGCGATGTTCTGCAGATCTGTAGAGAGGTCAGTGGTGTAATAATCTGCAGGATATATCACTATGTATCTGTCAGGAGGTGGAGGAGCGATGTTCTGCAGATCTGTAGAGAGGTCAGTGGTGTAATAATCTGCAGGATATATCACTATGTATCTGTCAGGAGGTAGAGGAGCAATGTTCTGCAGATCTGTAGAGAGGTCAGTGGTGTAATAATCTGCAGGATATATCACTATGTATCTGTCAGGAGGTAGAGGAGCGATGTTCTGCAGATCTGTAGAGAGGTCAGTGGTGTAATAATCTGCAGGATATATCACTATGTGTCTGTCAGGAGGTAGAGGAGCGATGTTCTGCAGATCTGTAGAGAGGTCAGTGGTGTAATAATCTGCAGGATATATCACTATGTATCTGTCAGGAGGTGGAGGAGCGATGTTCTGCAGATCTGTAGAGAGGTCAGTGGTGTAATAATCTGCAGGATATATCACTATGTATCTGTCAGGAGGTAGAGGAGCAATGTTCTGCAGATCTGTAGAGAGGTCAGTGGTGTAATAATCTGCAGGATATATCACTATGTATCTGTCAGGAGGTGGAGGAGCGATGTTCTGCAGATCTGTAGAGAGGTCAGTGGTGTAATAATCTGCAGGATATATCACTATGTATCTGTCAGGAGGTAGAGGAGCAATGTTCTGCAGATCTGTAGAGAGGTCAGTGGTGTAATAATCTGCAGGATATATCACTATGTATCTGTCAGGAGGTAGAGGAGCGATGTGCTGCAGATCTGTAGAGAGGTCAGTGGTGTAATAATCTGCAGGATATATCACTATGTATCTGTCAGGAGGTAGAGGAGCAATGTTCTGCAGATCTGTAGAGAGGACAGTGGTGTAATAATCTGCAGGATATATCACTATGTATCTGTCAGGAGGTAGAGGAGCAATGTTCTGCAGATCTGTAGAGAGGTCAGTGGTGTAATAGTCTGCAGGATATATCACTATGTATCTGTCAGGAGGTAGAGGAGCAATGTTCTGCAGATCTGTAGAGAGGTCAGTGGTGTAATAATCTGCAGGATATATCACTATGTATCTGTCAGGAGGTAGAGGAGCGATGTGCTGCAGATCTGTAGAGAGGTCAGTGGTGTAATAATCTGCAGGATATATCACTATGTATCTGTCAGGAGGTAGAGGAGCAATGTTCTGCAGATCTGTAGAGAGGACAGTGGTGTAATAATCTGCAGGATATATCACTATGTATCTGTCAGGAGGTAGAGGAGCAATGTTCTGCAGATCTGTAGAGAGGTCAGTGGTGTAATAATCTGCAGGATATATCACTATGTATCTGTCAGGAGGTAGAGGAGCAATGTTCTGCAGATCTGTAGAGAGGTCAGTGGTGTAATAATCTGCAGGATATATCACTATGTATCTGTCAGGCGGTAGAGGAGCAATGTTCTGCAGATCTGTAGAGAGGTCAGTGGTGTAATAATCTGCAGGATATATCGCTATATCTGTCAGGAGGTAGAGGAGTAATGTTCTGCAGATCTGTAGAGAGGTCAGTGGTGTAATAATCTGCAGGATATATCACTATGTATCTGTCAGGAGGTAGAGGAGCGATGTTCTGCAGATCTCTAGAGGGGTCAGTGGTGTAATAATCTGCAGGATATATCACTATGTATCTGTCAGGAGGTAGAGGAGCGATGTTCTGCAGATCTGTAGAGAGGTCAGTGATGTAATAATCTGCAGGATATATCACTATGTATCTGTCAGGAGGTAGAGGAGCAATGTTCTGCAGATCTGTAGAGAGGTCAGTGGTGTAATAATCTGCAGGATATATCACTATGTATCTGTCAGGAGGTAGAGGAGCGATGTTCTGCAGATCTCTAGAGGGGTCAGTGGTGTAATAATCTGCAGGATATATCACTATTGTTACTAGTTATGGAACGATCCACTTGTTCCAGGTATTTAGGGGTGTTCAGGATTGTTCCATTGCAGTCAGGGAGGGGGCAGCAGATCTGTGAGATCCGTTCGTCCCGCTGTCCGTGGTGCTGGAGTCGTTCACATTTCCGTCCTCTGCTCTTCTTTTCCTCTGATCTCCTGTGTTCTCCGTCAGTCTCTATATGGGGGAGACTTCACTATTTCTCCGCTGCCCTCAGATATTTCTCAGCCTTTGATTCTCAGTTCTCCACGATTTGTCTGGCGACTGAGCAGGAACGATCACTAACAAGGAGCGACCACAATAAACATTGAAAATGTGAAAACCGCTTTGTAATCTCTTTCTTGTAGGCTGAGATATCAGAGCTGGAAGTTACAGGCCCAAAGCCTGAGGCTGCACTACTGATCTCATGACAACACTTCCTGCTCTCTGTCATTAAGCGTTGTCATAGTGTGTGGAACTAAATCACGCGATTACACACAAAGCTGCTGCTATTCAGGACTGCTAGAAAGCAGATATTGATGTGAATAGGGATTTGGATCCACAGAGGCTGAACTTGAGAGAACAGGAAGTGTTGTCATGAGCTCATGAGCCAGAACATTTAGAAAATTGTTACGTGTATTGCCTCCTGATGTCCAGTGTTATGTAAAAGAACTGCAACTTACTATACTGTCCTTTATCTGTCAGTACCTCAACATATTTGATCTCACTGCTTGCTGACAGTGAATGGAAACAATACCGGTTCATATCCATAAGCTGAACAAACATACTGTAATAGTCCTGCTCACACATTTGATGGTTTTGTTAAATGTATCAGTGTAAGGCCTGGTTTACACGAGCGTGTGCGTTTTGCGCACGCAAAAAACGCGGTGTTTTGCGTGCGCAAAAGGCACTTAACAGCTCCGTGTGTCAGCCCCGTATGATGCGTGGCTGTGTGATTTTCGCGCAGCCGCCATCATTATGACACTCTGTTTGGATGTTTGTAGCACGAGGTGCTTTTCTGTTTTCATTCATCGTTTGACTGCTGTTGCGCGAATCACGCTCGTCCCACGGAAGTGCTTCCGTGTGCTGCGCGTGATTTTCACGCATCCATTGACTTCAATGGGTGCATGATGCGTGGACAACGCACAAATATAGGACATGTCGTGAGTTTTTTGCAACGGACTCGCGCTGCGCAAAACTCACTCACAGTCTGCACGGCCCCATAGACTAACATAGGTCCGTACAACACACGTGAAAATCACGCGCGTTGCACGGACGTAAGACACGTTCGTGTAAACAAGCCCTTAGTGTGGGAAGATGCAGTTCTGTCACACATACTGTACCTCTAACGAGCCCTGCGCATTAATCACATGACCCTGTAACGAGCCGTGCACCTGTCTGTCCATAACATGACCCTGTAACAAGCCGTGCACCTGTGTGTCCATCACATGACCCTGTAACGAGCCGTGCACCTGTGTCCATCACATGATCCTGTAACCAACCGTGCACTTGTGTGTCCATCACATGACCCTGTAACAAGCCGTGCACATGTGTGTCCATCACATGACCCTGTAACCAGCCGTGCACCTGTGTGTCCATCACATGACCCTGTAACCAGCCGTGCGCCTGTGTGTCCATCACATGACCCTGTAACCAGCTGTGCACCAATGTGTCCATCACATGACCCTGTAACCAGCCGTGCACCTGTGTGTCCATCACATGACCCTGTAACCAGACGTGCACCTGTGTGTCAATCACATGACCCTATAACGAGCCGTGCACCTGTGTGTACATCACATGACCCTGTAACAAGCCGTGCACCTGTGTGTCCACAACATGACCCTGTAACCAGCCGTGCACCTGTGTGTCAATCACATGACCCTGTAACAAGCCGTGCACCTGTGTGTCCATAACATGACCCTGTAACCAGCCGTGCACCTGTGTGTCAATCACATGACCCTGTAATGAGCCGTGCACCTGTGTGTCCATCACATGACCCTGTAACCAGCCGTGCACCTGTGTGTCCATCACATGACCCTGTAACGAGCCGTGCATCTGTGTGTCCATAACATGACCCTGTAACGAGCCGTGCACCTGTGTGTCAATCACATGACACTGTAACAAGCCGTGCACCTGTGTGTCCATAACATAACCCTGTAGCGAGTCGTGCACCTGTGTGTCAATCACATGAAACTGTAACAAGCCCTGCACCTGTGTGTCCATAACATGACCCTGTAACGAGCCGTGCACCTGTGTGTCAATCACATGACACTGTAACAAGCCGTGCACCTGTGTGTCCATAACATGACCCTGTAGCGAGCCGTGCACCTGTGTGTCAATCACATGACACTGTAACCAGCCGTGCACCTGTGTGTCAATCACATGACCCTATAACGAGCAGTGCACCTGTGTGTACATAACATGACCCTGTAAGAAGCCGTGCACCTGTGTGTCCATCACATGACCCTGTAACCAGACGTGCACCTGTGTGTCAATCACATGACCCTATAACGAGCCGTGCACCTGTGTGTACATAACATGACCCTGTAACAAGCCGTGCACCTGTGTGTCCATAACATGACCCTGTAACCAGCCGTGCGCCTGTGTGTCCATCACATGACGCTGTAACGAGCCGTGCACCTGTGTGTCAATCAGATGACTCTGTAACAAGCCGTGCACCTGTGTGTCCATCACATGACCCTGTAACAAGCCGTGCACCTGTGTGTCCATCACATGACCCTGTAACGAGCCCTGCACCTGTGTGTGTGTACATAACATGACCCTGTAACAAGCTGTGCACCTGTGTGTCAATCACATGACCCTGTAACAAGCCGTGCACCTGTGTGTCCATCACATGACCCTGTAACGAGCCCTGCACCTGTGTGTACATAACATGACCCTGTAACGAGCCGTGCACCTGTGTCCATCACATGATCCTGTAACCAACCGTGCACTTGTGTGTCCATCACATGACCCTGTAACAAGCCGTGCACATGTGTGTCCATCACATGACCCTGTAACCAGCCGTGCACCTGTGTGTCCATCACATGACCCTGTAACCAGCCGTGCGCCTGTGTGTCCATCACATGACCCTGTAACCAGCTGTGCACCAATGTGTCCATCACATGACCCTGTAACCAGCCGTGCACCTGTGTGTCCATCACATGACCCTGTAACCAGACGTGCACCTGTGTGTCAATCACATGACCCTATAACGAGCCGTGCACCTGTGTGTACATCACATGACCCTGTAACAAGCCGTGCACCTGTGTGTCCACAACATGACCCTGTAACCAGCCGTGCACCTGTGTGTCAATCACATGACCCTGTAACAAGCCGTGCACCTGTGTGTCCATAACATGACCCTGTAACCAGCCGTGCACCTGTGTGTCAATCACATGACCCTGTAATGAGCCGTGCACCTGTGTGTCCATCACATGACCCTGTAACCAGCCGTGCACCTGTGTGTCCATCACATGACCCTGTAACGAGCCGTGCATCTGTGTGTCCATAACATGACCCTGTAACGAGCCGTGCACCTGTGTGTCAATCACATGACACTGTAACAAGCCGTGCACCTGTGTGTCCATAACATAACCCTGTAGCGAGTCGTGCACCTGTGTGTCAATCACATGAAACTGTAACAAGCCCTGCACCTGTGTGTCCATAACATGACCCTGTAACGAGCCGTGCACCTGTGTGTCAATCACATGACACTGTAACAAGCCGTGCACCTGTGTGTCCATAACATGACCCTGTAGCGAGCCGTGCACCTGTGTGTCAATCACATGACACTGTAACCAGCCGTGCACCTGTGTGTCAATCACATGACCCTATAACGAGCAGTGCACCTGTGTGTACATAACATGACCCTGTAAGAAGCCGTGCACCTGTGTGTCCATCACATGACCCTGTAACCAGACGTGCACCTGTGTGTCAATCACATGACCCTATAACGAGCCGTGCACCTGTGTGTACATAACATGACCCTGTAACAAGCCGTGCACCTGTGTGTCCATAACATGACCCTGTAACCAGCCGTGCGCCTGTGTGTCCATCACATGACGCTGTAACGAGCCGTGCACCTGTGTGTCCATCACATGACGCTGTAACGAGCCGTGCACCTGTGTGTCAATCAGATGACTCTGTAACAAGCCGTGCACCTGTGTGTCCATCACATGACCCTGTAACAAGCCGTGCACCTGTGTGTCCATCACATGACCCTGTAACGAGCCCTGCACCTGTGTGTGTGTACATAACATGACCCTGTAACAAGCTGTGCACCTGTGTGTCAATCACATGACCCTGTAACAAGCCGTGCACCTGTGTGTCCATCACATGACCCTGTAACGAGCCCTGCACCTGTGTGTACATAACATGACCCTGTAACAAGCTGTGCACCTGTGTGTCAATCACATGACCCTGTAACAAGCCGTGCACCTGTGTGTCCATCACATGACCCTGTAACGAGCCCTGCACCTGTGTGTACATAACATGACCCTGTAACAAGCTGTGCACCTGTGTGTCAATCACATGACCCAGTAACAAGCCATGCACCTGTGTGTCAATCACATGACCCTGTAACGAGCCGTGCACCTGTGTCCATCACATGACCCTGTAACGAGCACTGCACCTGTGTGTCAATCACATGACTCTGTAACCAGCCATGCACCTGTGTGTCAATCACATGACCCTGTAATGAGCCGTGTACCTGTGTGTCCATCACATGACCCTGTAACGAGCCGTGCACCTGTGTCCATAACATGACCCTGTAACAAGCCGTGCACCTGTGTGTCAATCACATGACCCTGTAACAAGCCGTGCACCTGTGTGTTTTTATCACATGGCCCTGTAACGAGCTGTGCACCTGTGTGTACATAACATGACCCTGTAACGAGCTGTGCACCTGTGTGTCCATCACATGACCCTGTAACGAGCTATGCACCTGTGTGTACATAACATGACCCTGTAACCAGCCGTGCACCTGTGTGTCCATGACATGACCCTGTAACGAGCTGTGCACCTGTGTGTCCATCACATGACAGAATTTTGTCCAGTGGAAGTAAACAATGAATGGTCCTACTGAATGACAACAAGCAGAGATCTTGAAACCAATGATGAATTGATGCAGAAATTATATTGGGAAATTGTATTACTCCTTCATTTGCTGATATTGGACGACCCCTCGAACCTCAGACGGAGCGTCACGTGACCTAAAGGAAACCTGATGAAATACACCTGATGAAATACACAGATAATCAGCGGCTCGCACATTGTGGGTGGAGTCTCCCAGGCTGATCACTATATAATATTACATTGTACTCCGAGGATCTGGCGCCACCTGCTGCTCATACAGGAATTTGACATCTTTCACTCAATCTTTTGGCCTAAACTAAATGAGAGATTGTTAGTAACTTAACCCCTTCCCGACATCTGCGGCATATACGGGGGGGGGGGGGGTATGGAGTGATCTCAGGGGTTAACCCTCTACATAAGATGAGCGTGTCAGCTGCACGAAACAGTCGACACCTCAGTGCAGCGAGCGCTCTTGCTTAACCGGTTAGATGCCAGAGTCAATAACGACCGCGGCATCTAAGCTGTTAGAAACAAGGGGGCGGCCCGCTCTGACGTTCTATCGTCTCCCCCGCGATGCGATTGCGGGGTACCGGTATTTGTCATGGCAGCCTGGGAGTCTGACGAGAACCCCCCGTGTCCGCCATCTTTGTACTCCTATTCAGCGCTTATTAGGAGCGTGTCAAAATCACGCGGCACTGTGATACATCAGATCAAGTGATCCAGCGATCGCTGCTTCCAGTCCTCCGGGGGCAGTAATAAAACAGTTAACCCCTTCCCGACATCTGACGTATGGCGGCCTCATAGCCGGGTAGGGGAAGTCTGAATCGGGCTGCGGATATTGGGACGGTGGTTATTTATTTTGCACCTCAAGGGTTGGACATTCAAGCAAATAGATAACAAAGTTACTCCTGCAATTTAAGAAAGTTTTTTGGGGAACATCTCCGGGGTAACGCTGGAAATAAACACGTCCCGGTATTCGCAGCGGTTTTCAGAGCGCGGCGTCTCCAGACACTTTACCGCCGTCCATAACTTCGATGATATAATAATTACTCCAATAAAACAAATTGCTAATAGATGTGTAAGATTGAAGCCGCGTGAAAACGACTGGATATATAAAATGGCGCTTATATCCTGGCGGTCCTAATGACATTGCTGAAGCGGCACTAGAAGCGGCACTAGAAACGGCACTAGAAGCGGCACTAGAAACGGCACTAGAAGCGGCACTAGAAACGGCACTAGAAACGGCACTAGAAGCGGCACTAGAAACGGCACTAGAAGCGGCACTAGAAGCGGCACTAGAAACGGCACTAGAAGCGGCACTAGAAACGGCACTAGAAGCGGCACTAGAAGCGGCACTAGAAGCGGCACTAGAAACGGCACTAGAAGCGGCACTAGAAGCGGCACTAGAAGCGGCATTAGAAACGGCACTAGAAGCGGCACTAGAAGCGGCACTAGAAACGGCACTAGAAGCGGCACTAAAAACGGCACTAGAAGCGGCACTAGAAGCGGCACTAGAAACGGCACTAGAAGCTGCACTAGAAACGGCACTAGAAGCTGCACTAGAAGCGGCACTAGAAACGGCACTAGAAGCGGCACTAGAAGCGGCACTAGAAACGGCACTTGAAGCGGCACTAGAAACGGCACTAGAAGCGGCACTTGAAGCGGCACTAGAAACGGCACTAGAAGCGGCACTAGAAGCGGCACTAGAAACGTCACTAGAAGCGGCACTAGAAGCGGCACTAGAAACGGCACTAGAAGCGGCACTAGAAGCGGCACTAGAAGCGGCACTAGAAACGGCACTAGAAGCGGCACTAGAAGCGGCACTAGAAGCGGCACTAGAAACGGCACTAGAAGCGGCACTAGAAACGGCACTAGAAGCGGCACTAGAAGCGGCACTTGAAGCGGCACTAGAAGCGGCACTAGAAACGGCACTAGAAGCGGCACTAGAAGCGGCACTAGAAGCGGCACTAGAAGCGGCAATAGAAGTGGCACTAGAAGCGGCACTTGAAGCGGCACTAGAAGCGGCACTAGAAGCGGCACTTGAAGCGGCACTATAAGCGGCACTAGAAGCGGCACTTGAAGCGGCACTAGAAACGGCACTAGAAACGGCACTAGAAGCGGCACTAGAAGCGGCACTAGAAACGGCACTAGAAGCGGCACTAGAAACGGCACTAGAAGCGGCACTAGAAGCGGCACTTGAAGCGGCACTAGAAGCGGCACTAGAAACGGCACTAGAAGCGGCACTAGAAGCGGCACTTGAAGCGGCACTAGAAGCGGCACTAGAAGCGGCAATAGAAGTGGCACTAGAAGCGGCACTTGAAGCGGCACTAGAAGCGGCACTAGAAGCGGCACTTGAAGCGGCACTAGAAGCGGCACTAGAAGCGGCACTTGAAGCGGCACTAGATGCGGCACTAGAAGCGGCACTAGAAACGGCACTAGAAGCGGCACTAGAAGCGGCACTAGAAACGGCACTAGAAACGGCACTAGAAACGGCACTAGAAGCGGCACTAGAAGCGGCACTAGAAACGGCACTAGAAGCGGCACTAGAAACGGCACTAGAAGCGGCACTAGAAGCGGCACTAGAAGCGGCACTAGACTGACATCCCCACAGAACACGCGTCTTCTTTACACTTTCAGTCTTCTATAAACCCCCCAATATTCCTCATTTTTACTCGAAGGTTCACGCGGATATTTTCAGGCAGAAAAATGGGAAGCAGAGACGCCTCCAAACATCCGCCCATTGATTTCAATGGGAAAAACGGCGTTCTATACCGACAGGCCATTTTTTTACACGCCCATTTTTAAAAACGGCTGCGTAAATAAACGCCGGTGAAAAAGAAGCGCAGGTCACGTCTTGAGACATTTTTGGAGACTTTTTCATTGACTTTATAGAAAAACAGCTAAAAAAAACGGCCGTAAAAAAGGCCGCGAAAAACATGAGTGGCTTAAAAAATGTCTGAAAATCAGGAGCTGCTCTCCCTTAAAAATCTGCGTATTTTCAGAAGTTTTTAATTTTGTGTGTGAACAGAGCCCGACACACCATCAATAAGACAATAATGAAGGTTCTGTTATTTGTTCAGTGTTGATACATTTTATCCTTCTATGTTCATCACCTCGGTCATCATATCGTTACATTCTCCCTATTTATTCCCTTCACCAGTCCCTCGCAGTCCCTCTATGATCGCTGTGATCCGATGTCTGATGATTGTATCATTATATCGCTATTATATTCCTCACTGATGATTCCGTTCACGATGCAGTGTTACGTTATTGGAATATCACCACCCATTGCGGCTCTTCTGTTCCGATCCCTCCGGGGTCTTCCGTCTGACGTCGCTCTCAAGACCACCAGTCCGTTCATTCATCTTCTTTTTGAGCTGCTTCGCTTGCCGTCGTTTTCCCTCAGCACTTGCGTCGCTATGACTACAGGAACGCCTTTCTTTCCCGACGGCGTCTGGGATGGAGAAGTTTCGTATTATTTTGTATTCGTCTTTTATCTGCCGGGTATTTTTATCTATTTGGATGGAATTGTTTTCCCTTTTTCCCATTTTTATTCATTTTCCATTATCCGGATGTCGGAGATATTTTATTCCCGCGCCGCGGTCGATGTGTGATATCTCCTCAGTCCCCCTGGTTACCCCATATATAATGATGCGTTGCACGTTCAGTTCGATGATCTCATTAACCCCTTAAGGACGCGGCCTAGTTTGGGCCTTAAGGCTCAGTGCCCGTTTTTCAAATCGGACATAGTTCACTTTATGTGGTAATAATTTGGGAATGCTTTGACCTATCCAAGCGATTCTAAGATTGATTTCTTGTGACACATTGTACTTTATGTTAGTGGCAAAATGTAGTCGATACATTGAGTGTTTATTTGTGAAAAATAGCAAAATTTTGTGAAAATGGCAGCTACAGAAGCAGCGTCGCATGTGAGCTGCGCTGGTTCCGTAACTACTATTTAATTCTATGGGAGTTACGGAAACTGCGTAACTCAGCGAGCACTCGGCTGTTTCCGTAACTCGACCATGTGACCAGGAAGTGGCCGGCGAGCAGCGGAGCCGGGTAAGGTAGAACTTCTGAAGTGCCATCATTACAGCTTAACAATAAATGATAGGTTTTGCTTTCGTTACCCGGGTCGTCTGGTCGCATGTTTTTGGCTCATGGCTGTTATTGCTTCTCTATTGTGACGGGGCTGGGAGCGCCGTGTGATGTTTATCGCCCCTCCTGTGTGTTTCCCCCTTTTTGGATATTTTGTACAACAATTATGACATTTTTATTACAAGCTTCAGGTGCCGGATCGTAACTCATTGTCTTGTTTCAAATAAAAACAGATTTAAGAAAAAAAAGTTCTGGTTCAGAATTCGGCGACACAAAATAAATGTTCTTTTTTACACTTAGTTTTTTCACTGTAAAATATAGAAAAAACGATACATATTTGGTATCGCCGTAATCGTATTGACCCGCAGAATAAAGCGAACATGTTGTTTTAATTGCACGGTGAATTCCGTAAAAACGAAGCACAAAAAACGATGGCGGAATCGCTGTTTTTTTTCATTTTCTACCCCACAAATAATTTTTTTCCCGTTTCCTAGTACATTATACGGCGCGATAAATGGCGCTAGGAAAAATGACAACTCCTCCCGCAAAAATCAAGCCTTCATAGGACCATATCGACGGGAAAATCAAACAGTTATGGTGCTTGGAAAGTCGGGAGGAAAAAAACGAAAATCTGAAAATTGTTTACGACGGGAAGGGGTTAAATAAAAAAATGTAATATACGATATGTAAAAAGTTATAAAAAAAAAACATCCTTTTCCCATTTCCCCCAAAAGCAATGTTAAAAAAAAAAAAAAAAAGAATTAGGCCGGGTTCCCGTGGGTCGGAGTCGCTGCGTAAAAATCACCCAGTGCGTCCGACCTGGAACCCGCAGGACATTCCGTCCAAAAAAAAAAATCCCACCCGATGTGCGCCGTTTTTTTCCGCAGCGCGGGCTCAGGGTTTTCTGAATCTCATCCACTTTGCTGCTACTGTAAACACTGTGGAATTTCCGCACACAATTCCGTTGTGGAAATTCCGCAGCGTTTGCGCTACGTGGGAACCCAGCCTTAACATAACTGGTGTCGCCGCGTCTGTAAAAGTCCGAACTATTACGTAATAAATAAAGTTCCGGATCTCAGAATACGGCGACACGATCTCATTTGAAACTATTTTTTTTCCCTTGTAAAAGTGGGAAAACATAAAAACAACGATATCAATTTGGTGTCGCCGCAATCGCACCGACCCGCAGAATAACGGTAACGTCTCCTTTTTGAACACCCGAAAAACAATGGAGGAAACGCTGTGTTTTCCTATTCCACCCCACAAAGAAAATGTTTCCAGTTTCCCGGAACGTTGTGTGGTACAATAAATGGCGCCGCGTTGATACGGTTATATGATACGGTTTTAATGATACGGTTATATGATACGGTTATATGATGGGGAAAAAAAGTGTGGCTTTTGGAAGGTGGGAAGGAAAAAAACAAAAATTAAAATTCAATCTTAATTTTGAAGCATAAAGTGACATAACCGACTGCAACACCCAGAACAGACAGCGGGGGGCGCTAGCGCTGCATTCTGAGCGGTCGCTGGCCTGGACTCTGTGACAATCATGTCTGTACTCCGCTAGGCTGACAACCAATATTCCCACCATTACATCTCCCACAGCGGCTGTCATCCAACTTTCCAGGGCTCCTGAATGGCCAATCTGCCGGTGAAACGTCCTGTATTATAACTGGAGGAGCGGAACTAATATCTGACTGGGCTTGTAATACTAGAGCTGGACCCTTATTAGAGCTTTTATAATCACCCAGCTTTCCTAGACCCCTGAATGGTAACTCTGCCTCCGTATGTGGCAATAGGGGAGATGGAGAGGGGGGTATCATTGTATATCTAGACAACCTAAAAAAAAACTCACACCAGAGAGATGGCGTACATTGGAGTGTTCTTCTCACCGATCGTGACTTGGCAGGGATCTTACCCAGTTACCCCTCTATTACCTGGAGGCGATCAAAAAACTAGAGGGATCTTCTTACAGCTAGCCACTACATTCCTAGTGCTCCCCTTAATCCGTTTGGTAGTAGGGGACCTCCTTGGGGTTCATATAATTGTGGCAATTGTGCTGCATGTAAATATATCCCACGCGTTTTCAACTTCTACAGCTCTGACAGAGGCAAAGACTATAAAATTGTTTACAACATCACATGTAACACGGCATCTGTGGTCTATTTTGCCACTTGCCCCTGTGACCCCATCTATATTGGCATGACCAGCAGGCATTAGAAGGTACGGGTGTTGGAACATGTCAGTAAAATTAAGTCAGTTTCTAGTGCTATAGATCTGGAAAAACTTCAGCCAGTTGCTCGCCATTTTCGTGAGTTCCATTCTTGTAATCCAAAGGGTTTTATGGTACGTGGAATCGACCGAGTCTCTTTGGGTTGTAGAGGCGGTGACGTTCGTTTGGCGTTATCGAGGAAAGAAATGAAATGGATTACCCTACTCAATACTGCGTCGCCATTTGGCCTCAATGAGGCCACCAGTTTTAGGCCCTTCTTGTAACTTTGCGTGAATTTTATCTCCTCTCGGGTTTTCTTCTTGTTTTTAAGATTTATTTCTTATATTCTAGTGTGTTCTTTGCAGCGAGTGGATATATCCCCCTGTACATTGGTTGTATTTGAATTCAGGACTGGAGAAGATAATAATGTGTAATAATGTTTGTTATGAATTCTGTAGATTTGGCTGTAGATTTGTTACTATTCTCTGTACTGTGGAGTCTTCTATGTTTATTATCATATTTGAAATGTATGTCTTTGACTCTGTATATTGTATATTGTATCATGCAGTTTTAGTTTTCTATTTGCGAGACTGTATGTGATTTATATGAATTTATGTATGTGTTGTATGATGCTTTTGTTTTATATATATGTTTGTGTGTATATTTATGCTCTTCATGTAATGTATTTTTATCTATATATTTATTTTTTAACTTATTTTGTATGCTTCATAGATCATAACAGTATTTCACTTTTTTCACTTCAATATATATTCATATATTTCAATCCACGCTTTCATTATTTTTTATACTTACTTTGTTCATTGCACTTTATTATCTTCATTACCATCTTTTTGGTGTGTGTCTTCTTTCTCATTTTTGCACGTTTTTATTAACGTTTAATAAATCATTAATAATTGTTCATTATTGCTGTATATTTTCTCCACTATATTTTTTAATATATCCATCTACTACTGACATTTGTATATTTGCTTTTTTTATATCTACTATACTTGTCTCGCTTACATATAACTATTGCCAGCCGGTCCCTTTGCTGCAGGAATTCCTCATCACTTTATTTGTCAATTTCTTACTTATTTTATTTTGTCCTTGCTATTCTGCGTTGTCTCTCCTGCGGTGTCTGCACAGACGCTCGATCGCGCGCCTGTGGTGGGGCAGGCATTCGGGAGTGCCGCTCAGCGTCTAGGGTTGCCATGGTGATGATTCATCACGTGGCGCCTGTCATATGACGCGCGGCGCGTCCCGTGACACGTGCGCCGCCCGGTGGGCGTGTCGAGCGCCAATTTTCATTCGCCGCAGGTGAGCCTAACTTTGTCCATTTATTATTTAAACCCCTAGAGTTTTAATGTACGTAGCCTCCTGATGAAGCCGGTCACAGGGCGAAACGCGCGTCGAGGCGTTTATTCAGCCATTCATCTCCTTTGACCTTCTGCGCTCTGCATCATGTCCCAGGGTATGTGCAGCTGTTGATTTGATTGTGTCTTAGTTAGTGTTTTATTCATATTCTGGCGATCTTCTGGAAACGATTTGAGTTTTCTGGACACTTCATTTCTCTGTGCATTAGATATATCTTGCAGGTTATAGTGGGCGTGGGTATTATCCATTGTCTACTCTTGTATATCGCTATTATTAGCTGCTAGCAATATACCTTGTGTGGACTTTGCTATCTATATTCATAGGTGCACTATTATACTATATGCACTATTATACTATATGCACTATTATACTATATGCACTATTATACTATATGCACTATTGGAGCGTGGTCTGGTCACAGTTTTGGATGATTGACTCTGCTGTCATGGTCTATCCCATCTGACCCTGCTGTTTGTATTTCTGTGTCTGACGTATCCCACTCTCTCTTCATTATATGCAGTGGCGGATTAAGTAGACCATGGGCCCTGGGCTGTTACCCAAACTTGGGCCCCCCTTCCTCACCGCCGCCCTGCCGCGCCGTAACTATTTTTAACACTACCTTTCTGGGCAAGCATTAACAGTGTTACGATTTCCCTTGTCACAGCGCGGTGTCCCTACATACTGAGAGTATCACACTGTGCAGGGACACAACCTCCTGACAAGGGGAATTGTCTATCAGTCCTGGACTACAGAAAGACTTTTTGTGAAATACAAGGATTCCTATAATAAACATGTCAGGAGAGGTGACAGATTCTCTATAAATCTAGTGACTCACAGGTGACGACGTCTCAGATTCTAGTAGTTTTTTTCCTCTTTTCTTCTCCATCCGGTCCAGCGCTCATGACGACTTCTCCCGGCCATGACTCATTTCTGCAGAATTTGCCACTCAGACGTCTCCTCACTTTTCCAACATTTCCACACCTATAAACGAAAATAAAGTTATCATGGTGCCACATACTGTGCCCCTAAATATAATAGCACCAAACACTGCGTGCCTGAATATAATAATACCACACACTGTAAAACACCACATACACACAGCCCCCTGTACATAGTGCCACACACAGCCCTGTAGATATTACACACCCCCATAGATATCGCCATACACAGCCCCCTCTATATATCACACATTCCCCCCGTAGAGAGCGTTACACACAGCCCCATATAGATAGTGCCATACAGCCCCCTGTAGAGAGCGCCACACAGCCCTCCCCCTCTTGTAAATAGCACCAAAAAGCCCCCCCCCCTATAAAGAGCGCCACACACATACCACTGTGGATAGCACTACACAGCCCCCCCTTGTATATAGTGCTACACAGCGCTCCCCCTTGTATATAGTGCCACACAGCGCCCCCCCCTTGTATGTAGTGCCACACAGCACTCCCCTTGTATATAGTGGCACACAGCGCTCCCCCTTGTATATAGTGGCACACAGCGCTCCCCCTTGTATATAGTGGCACACAGCGCTCCCCCTTGTATATAGTGGCACACAGCGCTCCCCCTTGTATATAGTGCCTCACAGCGCTCCCCCTTGTATATAGTGCTACACAGCGCTCCCCCTTGTATATAGTGCCACAATGTTATGTACACATTTAAAAACTTTATATCATAATTTTTTATATATATATATATATTAGTATGTGTGTGATTGATTGATTTTATTAAAAAATATTTTTACTTTTTGAGATACAGCTGCTTTGTATCCTGTATCCGTCAGGTCAGCAGGACTGACGGGATCAGTGACACGCAGGATCCACCTCAAATCTATCACATCTAAGATTATAATTTAGCGCAGGGCCCGTGTCACTGATCCCGTCAGTCCTGCTGACCTGACGGATACAGGATACAAAGCAGCTGTATCTCAAAAAGTGAAAATATTTTTTAATAAAACGTAATTACAAAGTTGCACCAAACACACATTTTTATAAAAAATAAATTAAAACGACGTGATTTTTGCGACGTTTTTTCCGTAGACAATGCAGGTTTCATTTTTTATCGTTTTTATACACACCTTTTTTGCTATTTTAGAATTTTTATTCATAAAGTTTGAAAATAATAGTAAAAAAAATAAGCTTTTTTACGTTTCAGCTATTTTTTTTGGTAACAACATAGTTTTACCCTAAAATAGACCTTTTATTTGTGATCGCCATTGTTTACCGTAAATTGTAATATATTACATGTCTATATTAGGGTAATTGGGTCAGCGCTAGCGTTACAACAATGATTGGCGGGGGGAACGTTTTTTTTGGGGTGGGTATTTTATGTGTATTTATTATTTAATTTTTTTTTGCACTTTACTTTATTATTTTTTTATTACTGTGGTCTGTTCCTCAAAGGTCAAAAAAGACCTTTGGGGAACTTTATATATACTTTTTCTTTCTTTTACACCATGTTTTTCCACTGTAACTGGAGCTGCACAGCAGCCCCAGTTACAGGGGAAATCAGCCCTCTCATAGTGACGATTGTCACTAATAGGGCTGTGCTGGGTCTAGTTAGACCCAGCAACAGTCTGCCACTAACGGCACCCGGCGATCATGTGACCAGTCACATGATCACCGGGAGGAATAGAGACAGCGCCGCTGCTGCTGTCTCTATTCCTATACACAGCGTTCATTGAACGCTGTGTAAGACATCGGAGAAGACAGAAGCAGAATAGCTGCTTCTGTCTTCTCCTCAGGGTCCCCGGCAGTCACTGACAGCCGGAGACCCGACATTCAGCTGCCCGATCGCGCGGGCAGCAAGTTAAAACCCGAGCCGTAGAAAGTCTATGGCTCGGGTTTTAAGGACCCGTCCCTGACCGCTGGCCGTAAAAATACAGCCAGCGGTCGGGAACCAGTTGGGCAGGAGGATAAGCCTGTACTGACCTCAGCGCCGGTGACCGCCCGCCCGGCTCTTCTTGCAGCTTTGGAGTAACAGAACAGCCGTCCGTCGCTGTTCTGTTACTCAATGGCGGCGCCCGCACTTGTCAGGGAGGCGTGTCCTACCCCTGGATCCCGGCCAATTCTCTGCTCCTCCCCTCCTCATCTTCGGCTTGTAGCAGCGCTAGCGCGCTGAATAGGTTTGCAAAATGATGTGCGGTTCGGGCTGCCATGGGCCCCCTGGGAGCCTCGGGCCCCGGGCGGCCGCCCGAATCGCCCATATGATAATCCGCCACTGATTATATGTTATTGTCGATTATATTCAATAAAGAATTTTGTTTGCATCTTTGTATATTATTTTAGTATACTATCTTTCTTAGGGCTATGTCCCTTTATGGTTCATTTTTAGGTTGTCTATCATTGTATAACTAGGCAGATTTGCCATTCAGGCGTCTGGGAAAGCCGGATGACAACTGCTGTGGGAGACGTATTGGGCGTCACCCAGCTTTTCCCCGTTCTGACTGCCGGGTGATCAGACTTGGGGGATGTATGAGCGGATATCAGCGGGTTACGATGGCGTGATACATATGTGATAGTCGCTGGCAGCCGCTCCCTGTGCAGGCGGCGCCTCCTCTCACTGTTTATTTTGGATTTTCTTCACGGGCGAGAACGCTGGAGTCCGGGATCACTTCTATTTTATTTGGCTTCTCCGACGGATCATATCAGATGGATCCTGACATCTGGACGGCTCAAAAAGGGCGAAACGGAAGAGGTTCAGACGCCGCGCGGAGTATCGCACTTCGTTACATTTCTGTATAACATCTGATAGTCCGGAATATTGGATAATCTGAAATAACATCACAGACTGTTACTCTGTCCCTCCGCCATGCTTTACACTGCAGCACTGCTTGTTCAGAGTAGCTCCTGTGTATAAGCACAAGCTCAGCAGGAAGTCGGTCCAAGGAGAAATTATTTCCAATTCAATAAGGACAGAAGATTATAAACTACGTAAAAGAAAATGCAGAATGGGGAGGAGCCTCAATAAAGGGGAGGGGCCTGTAGTTTTTAACATTTTTTAGATAATCTCCTAATGATGGAACAGATTTACAATTTTTGGGAAATGATTGAATGTACAAATCCACTGATGTTCCCCCTGTAGAGGGGGGATTATTTTGCTGCAGGTTGCAGCAGCTTCAATGCGCCCCCTCCAGGTGAGAGCTGGTACTGCAGCTGATACATTGTATGTGTTCCTGCAGAATAAATAAATACAGGAACTGATACATTGTAACACTTATCAGACAGCCCATTATTACAGCTGGTGGGGGAGGGGCCGTCCTGGACGCCGGTCCTGTTTGTGGCGTCCGCCCCTCATCTTGTGGTCACCGCTTTATCCTGAGACTTTATAATATTATTATTATTTCCTGACTTTTATTCTGGTCACTTAGTTCTCAGCGATATCTTCATGACCGTCGTGACATTGTGTAAGACCTGGCGGTGTCTGTGTGGCCCTTGGGGGACACAGCGCCGGGGGGGGAGGGGGGTTATACAATATGCGTCGGCCGTTTTTACACATTGGTGGGTCCAGTGCAAAGATTTCATGAGTGCCCCCCCTACTGATCATATTTATACCCGCCTACATTTTAAAAAGAGAATGGCGCAGCGCACCTCCCCCACCTCGTGCCCCGCAGGATACACGTTATATACTATATGGACAAAAGTATTGGGACACCTCAACATTCCACCTACAGGAGCTTTTATGACGTCTCATTATAAATCCATGGACATTAATTTGGGGTTGTTCCCCCTTTGCAGTAAAACATCTTCCACTCTTCTGGGGGCTTCTACAAGATTTTGGGGTCTGTGGGAATTTTTGCCCCTTCACCCAGAAGATCATTTGTGAGGTCAGAGACTGATGTTGGGGGAGGGGCCGGGCTCGTAATCTCCGTTCTAGTTAATTATAAAGGTGTTGGATGGGATGGAGGTCAGGACTCTGTGCGGCCAGTCTAGATATTCACCCCAAACTCCCCCAACCAACCGACCAACCAACCGACCGACCAACACAACATATAGAGAAGCGTCACTCCACAGAAGTGACGGGCAGACCATCACACTACTACCACCACCATGTCAGACCATCACACTACTACCACCACCAGGTCAGACCATCACACTACTACCACCACCATGTCAGACCATCACACTACTACCACCACCATGTCAGACGATCACACTACTCCCACCACCAAGACCACCATGCCAGACCATTACACTACTACCACCACCATGTCACACCATCACACTACTACCACCACCATGTCAGACCATCACACTACTACCACCACCATGTCACACCATCACACTACTACCACCACCATGTCAGACCATCACACTACTACCACCACCATGTCAGACCATCACACTACTACCACCACCATGTCAGACCATCACACTACTACCACCACCATGTCAGACCATCACACTACTATCACCACCATGTCACACCATCACACTACTACCACCACCATGTCAGACCATCACACTACTACCACCACCATGTCAGACCATCACACTACTACCACCACCATGTCAGACCATCACACTACTACCACCACCATGTCAGACCATCACACTACTACCACCACCATGTCAGACCATCACACTACTACCACCACCATGTCAGACCATCACACTACTACCACCACCATGTCAGACCATCACACTACTATCACCACCATGTCACACCATCACACTACTACCACCATCATGTCAGACCATCACACTACTACCACCACCATGTCAGACCATCACACTACTACCACCACTATGTCAGACCATCACACTACTACCACCACCATGTCAGACCATCACACTACTACCACCACCATGTCAGACCATCACACTACTACCACCACCATGTCAGACCATCACACTACAACCACCACCATGTCAGACCATCACACTACTCCCACCACCAAGAGCACCATGCCAGACCATTACACTACTACCACCACCATGTCAGACCATCACATTACTACCACCACCATGTCAGACCATCACACTACAACCACCACCATGTCAGACCATCACACTACTCCCACCACCAAGACCACCATGCCAGACCATTACACTACTACCACCACCATGTCAGACCATCACATTACTACCACCACCATGTCAGACCATTACACTACTACCACCACCATGTCACACCATCACACTACTACCACCACCATGTCAGACCATCACACTACTACCACCACCATGTCACACCATCACACTACTACCACCACCATGTCAGACCATCACACTACTACCACCACCATGTCAGACCATCACACTACTACCACCACCATGTCAGACCATCACACTACTACCACCACCATGTCAGACCATCACACTACTATCACCACCATGTCACACCATCACACTACTACCACCACCATGTCAGACCATCACACTACTACCACCACCATGTCAGACCATCACACTACTACCACCACCATGTCAGACCATCACACTACTACCACCACCATGTCAGACCATCACACTACCAACACCATGTCATACCATCACACTACTACCACCATCATGTCAGACCATCACACTACTACCACCACCATGTCAGACCATCACACTACTATCACCACCATGTCAGACCATCACACTACTATCACCACCATGTCACACCATCACACTACCACCACCACCATGTCAGACCATCACACTACTACCACCACCATGTCAGACCATCACACTACTCCCACCACCATGTCAGACCATCACACTACTACCACCACCATGTCAGACCATCACACTACTACCACCACCATGTCAGACCATCACACTACTACCACCACCATGTCAGACCATCACACTACTACCACCACCAGGTCAGACCATCACACTACTACCACCACCATGTCAGACCATCACACTACTACCACCACCATGTCAGACGATCACACTACTCCCACCACCAAGACCACCATGCCAGACCATTACACTACTACCACCACCATGCCAGACCATTACACTACTACCACCACCATGTCACACCATCACACTACTACCACCACCATGTGAGACCATCACACTACTACCACCACCATGTCACACCATCACACTACTACCACCACCATGTCAGACCATCACACTACTACCACCACCATGTCAGACCATCACACTACTACCACCACCATGTCAGACCATCACACTACTACCACCACCATGTCAGACCATCACACTACTATCACCACCATGTCACACCATCACACTACTACCACCACCATGTCAGACCATCACACTACTACCACCACCATGTCAGACCATCACACTACTACCACCACCATGTCAGACCATAACACTACTACCACCACTATGTCAGACCATCACACTACTACCACCACCATGTCAGACCATCACACTACTACCACCACCATGTCAGACCATCACACTACTACCACCACCATGTCAGACCATCACACTACAACCACCACCATGTCAGACCATCACACTACTCCCACCACCAAGACCACCATGCCAGACCATTACACTACTACCACCACCATGTCAGACCATCACATTACTACCACCACCATGTCAGACCATCACACTACAACCACCACCATGTCAGACGATCACACTACTCCCACCACCAAGACCACCATGTCAGACCATCACATTACTACCACCACCACCACCATGTCACACCATCACACTACTACCACCATCATGTCAGACCATCACACTACTACTACCACCACCACCACCATGTCACACCATCACACTACTACCACCACCATGTATTCCTGTTGGTATGATGTTCTTATAGTGGAGTGCAGTCAGAGCTTTACACCTTTGTTCCACCTTTGACTCCTCAGTCCACAGAATATTATCCCAAAAGTCTTGGGGTCGTCTGGATGAATTTTGGTAAATTTGAGACGAGCCTTTGTGCTGGTTTACTTCTTTTGATTCTCCTTAGAATGACATTTTCACCCAGTGTGTTTCTTATTGTGGAATCGTAATGTCGCAGTGAGGAAAACTCTGAATGGAGCGGCTGAGCGAGTGAGGAGCAAATCAACCTCCGATGCATTCAATGTTCTATTCACCGTGGTCAAGCAGTGAGGGAATAGTGGATTTGGGTCCCGTGTTCTCTGGCAACACAGGGTCCAGGACACCACTGAAGGTCCCAGTGCCGCTGCCTCATATCCCCTGTGATTATAATAACCGACTATACAATAATGTCCAACTATTATATCATTATCATCATCATCACCATCATCATCACCATCGTCACCATCATCATTATCATCATCATCATCATCATCTTCACCATCATCATCATCTTCACCTTCATCATCATCATCTTCACCTTCATCATCATCTTCACCATCATCATCATCACCATCTTCATCATCATCACCATGATCATCATCATCACCACCACCATCATCATCATCTTCACCACAATCATCATCATCATCACCATCATCATCTTCACCATCACCATCTTCACCATCATAATTATCATCATCATCATCATCATCACCATCTTCACCATCATCATTATCATCATCATCATCACCATCATGATCATCATCATCATCTTCACCATCATCATAATCATCATCATCATCACCATCATCATCATCATCATCATCACCACCATCATCATCATCATCTTCACCATCATCATCATCACCACCATCATCATACCAATTATTATCATCATCATCATCACCACCATCATCATCATCTTCACCATCATCATAATCATCATCATAATCATCATCATCTTCACCATCATCATCATCACCATCATCATCATCACCATCTTCACCATCATCATTATCATCATCATCACCATCATGATCATCATCATCATCTTCACCATCATCATAATCATCATCATCTTCACCATCATCATCATCACCATCATCATCATCATCATCACCACCATCATCATCATCTTCACCATCATCATCATCATCACCACCATCATCATACCAATTATTATCATCATCATCATCATCACCACCACCATCATCATCTTCACCATCATCATAATCATCATCATCTTCACCATCATCATCATCACCATCATCACCATCATCATCATCATCATCACCACCATCATCATCACCACCATCATCATACCAATTATTATCATCATCATCATCATCTTCACCATCATCATTATCACCATCATCATCATTATCACCATCATCATCATCATCACCATCATCTGCATTGCCACCGTGCGGGACCGGGTCATATGAGTATGTAAAGTTTTTTGTTTTTTTCTAATAAAACTGTGAGTGGCATTATCTACAGTTGTATGAGATTGGTTCTAGTGCTGTATTTATGTACTAAGCTTGGTTCTGGTGCTGTATATATGTCAGAGCTTTGTTCTGGTGCTGTATATATGTACTGAGCTCAGTTCTGGTGCTGTATTTATGTGCTGAGCTTGGTTCTGGTGCTGTATATATGTACTGAGGTTTGTTCTGGTGCTGTATATATGTACTGAGCTCGGTTCTGGTGCTGTATATATGTACTGAGCTCAGTTCTGGTGCTTTATATATGTACTGAGCTTTGTTCTGGTGCTGTATATATGTAATGAGCTTGGTTCTGGTGCTTTATATATGTACTGAGCTCTGTTCTGGTGCTGTATATATGTACTGAGCTTTGTTCTGGTGCTGTGTATATGTACTGAGCTTGGTTCTGGTGCTTTATATATGTACTGAGCTCGGTTCTGGTGCTGTATATATGTACTGAGCTCGGTTCTGTATATATGTACTGAGCTGAGTTCTGGTGCTGTATATATGTACTGAGCTCAGTTCTGGTGCTGTATATATGTACTGAGCTCGGTTCTGGTGCTGTATATATATGTACTGAGCTCAATTCTGGTGCTGTATATATGTACTGAGCTCGGTTCTGGTGCTCTCTATATGTACTGAGCTTAGTTCTGGTGTATATATGTATTGAGCTTGGTTCAGGAGCTGTATATATGTACTGAGCTCAGTTCTGGTGCTGTATATATGTACTGAGCTCGGTTCTGATGCTCTCTATATGTATTGAGCTTAGTTCTGGTGTATATATGTACTGAGCATGGTTCTGGTGCTGTATATATGTCAGAGCTTTGTTCTGGTGCTGTATATATGTACTGAGCTCAGTTCTGGTGCTGTATTTATGTGCTGAGCTTGGTTCTGGTGCTGTATATATGTACTGAGGTTTGTTCTGGTGCTGTATACATGTACTGAGCTCGGTTCTGGTGCTGTATATATGTACTGAGCTCAGTTCTGGTGCTTTATATATGTACTGAGCTTTGTTCTGGTGCTGTATATATGTAATGAGCTTGGTTCTGGTGCTTTATATATGTACTGAGCTCGGTTCTGGTGCTGTATATATGTACTGAGCTTTGTTCTGGTGCTGTGTATATGTACTGAGCTTGGTTCTGGTGCTTTATATATGTACTGAGCTCTGTTCTGGTGCTGTATATATGTACTGAGCTGAGTTCTGGTGCTGTATATATGTACTGAGCTCTGTTCTGGTGCTGTATATATGTACTGAGCTGAGTTCTGGTGCTGTATATATGTACTGAGCTCAGTTCTGGTGCTGTATATATGTACTGAGCTCGGTTCTGGTGCTGTATATATATGTACTGAGCTCAGTTCTGGTGCTGTATATATGTACTGAGCTCGGTTCTGGTGCTCTCTATATGTACTGAGCTTAGTTCTGGTGTATATGTGTATTGAGCTTGGTTCAGGAGCTGTATATATGTACTGAGCTCAGTTCTGGTGCTGTATATATGTACTGAGCTCGGTTCTGATGCTCTCTATATGTATTGAGCTTAGTTCTGGTGTATATATGTATTGAGCTTAGTTCTGGTGTATATATGTACTGAGCTCGTTCTGGTGCTGTATATATGTACTGAGCTTAGTTCTGGTGCTGTATATATGTATTGAGCTTGGTTCAGGAGCTGTATATATGTACTGAGCTCGGTTCTGATGCTCTCTATATGTATTGAGCTTAGTTCTGGTGTATATATGTATTGAGCTTAGTTCTGGTGTATATATGTACTGAGCTTGTTCTGGTGCTGTATATATGTACTGAGCTTAGTTCTGGTGCTGTATATATGTATTGAGCTTGGTTCAGGAGCTGTATATGTCAGAGATTGATTCTGGAGATGTAATTATACAGGATATATTTATAATAACAAAATTGCAGGGCAGATGGAATTGTTCTCAATTGATTGTATATTTCATGGGAACCTGTCAGGTAGTTTTAACCCCTTGAACCGCCACCTTGCGGTAATACATGACCTGACAATATTTCCAAACCTTCCCTTGTATGTTTTTTTCAGATGCAGCAAAATGTATAAAATTAACAAATAAAATGGCACACTCTATATGCTAATTACTCTTTAAGGGTCATGGGGCGGTGCCGCTATCCTGGAGAGTCACATAGTCCTGCCTCCAAACCCACCTTTCCATGTTTGATTGACATCCCCTCAACTTTTTCAGATGCGCCATTGCCTTGTGGCACTATACACAAGGGGGGGGGGTGGGGCTGTGTGACACTATACACAAGGGGTGGGGGGGGGGCTGTGTGACACTATACACAAGGGGTGGGGGGGGGGGTGGGGCTGTGTGACACTATACACAAGGTGTGGGGGGGTGGGGCTGTGTGGCACTATACACAAGGTGTGGGGGGTGGGGCTGTGTGACACTATACACAAGGGGTGGGGGGGTGGGGCTGTGTGGCACTATACACAAGTTGGAGCTGTGTGGCATTATACACAAGGGGTGGGGGGGGGGCTGTGTGGCACTATACACAAGGTGGAGCTGTGTGGCATTATACACAAGGTGGAGCTGTGTGGCACTATACACAACGGGGAGTTGTGTGTGACTATACACAAGGGGGGCTTTGTGGCACTATACACAAGGTGGAGCTGTGTGGCATTATACACAAGGGGTGGGGGGGGTGGGGCTGTGTGGCACTATACACAAGGTGGAGCTGTGTGGCACTATACACAAGGTGGAGCTGTGTGGCACTATACACCAAGGAGGAGCTGTGTGGCACTATACACCAAGGTGGAGCTGTGTGGCACTATACACAAGGTGGAGCTGTGTGGCACTATACACAAGGTGGAGCTGTGTGGCACTATACACCAAGGTGGAGCTGTGTGGCACTATACACAAGGTGGAGCTGTGTGGCACTATACACAAGGTGGAGCTGTGTGGCACTATACACAAGGTGGAGCTGTGTGGCACTATACACCAAGGTGGAGCTGTGTGGCACTATACACCAAGGTGGAGCTGTGTGGCACTATACACAAGGTGGAGCTGTGTGGCACTATACACAAGGTGGAGCTGTGTGGCACTATACACAAGGTGGAGCTGTGTGGCACTATACACAACGGGGAGTTGTGTGTGACTATACACAAGGGGGGCTTTGTGGCACTATACACAAGGGGAGCTGTGTGGCACTATACACAAGTGGGGCTGTGTGGCACTATACACAACGGGGAGTTGTGTGTGACTATACACAAGGGGGGGCTGTGTGGCATTATACACAAGGGGGGGCTGTGCGGCACTATATACAAGGGCTGTGTGGCACTACTAAGGGAGGGATATGTGGCACTATCTACTAGGGGGGCTGTATGGCACTATTTACAAGGGGGAGGGCTGTGGCAATACAGGGGGCTGTGTGTAGCACTATCTACTAAGGGGGGCTGTGTGGCACTATCTACAGTGGGAGCTGAATAGCGCTATATACAGGGGGACTTTATTGCGATATCTACTGGGGGGCTGTATGGCACATTCTACAGGGGGCACTATCTATAAGGGGGGCTGCTTGTTGCACCTGGGGGGGGGGGGGGGGGCCCCAGTCAAGAGTTTGCTATTGGGCCCAGTCTTTCCTAATTACACCCCTGATGTACAGTATAAATGTACACAGCCGTATATACTGATAGGTAGGAAGTCTTGCAGCTTGGCCGCAGCTCTGTTGTCCCCCATCTTTCCCTTATCCCCCATATTTCTGTTGTCCCCCATCTTTCTGTTGTCCCCCATCTTTCCGTTGTCCCCATCTTTCTCTTGTCCCCATCTTTCTCTTGTCCCCCATCTTTCTCTTGTCCCCTATCTTTCTGTTGTCCCCCATCTTTCTCTTGTCCCCCATCTTTCTCTTGTCCCCATCTTTCTCTTGTCCCCATCTTTCTGTTGTCCCCCATCTTTCTGTTGTCCCCCATCTTTCTGTTGTCCCCATCTTTCTGTTGTCCCCCATCTTTCTGTTGTCCCCATCTTTCTCTTGTCCCCATCTTTCTCTTGTCCCCATCTTTCTGTTGTCCCCCATCTTTCTGTTGTCCCCATCTTTCTGTTGTCCCCCATCTTTCTGTTGTCCCCATCTTTCTGTTGTCCCCCATCTTTCTGTTGTCCCCATCTTTCTGTTGTCCCCCATCTTTCCGTTGTCCCCATCTTTCTCTTGTCCCCATCTTTCTGTTGTCCCCCATCTTTCTGTTGTCCCCCATCTTTCTGTTGTTCCCCATCTTTCTGTAGTCCCCCATCTTTCCGGTGGGTATAAGGGGACTGTCCACTTTCGTGTCCGCTCCTGCAGGAATGATCCCCATCTGACGGGTCAGGAAATCACCAGCCCCGGGCCGGGGTGAGTCACGTTATACAGGAGAAGCTGGACTGTGTGTTCCCTGAGGAGGAGCCGCAGCTGGAGTGGGCTGAAGTGTAACCCATGGACCACATTCTCCGCCTGCCAAACGAATCGTCTGAAATTCCTGTCCACAAAACAAAATCCAGCGCAGAATTCATCAACCCCGGAGAGAGCGGACGGGAGACCGGGGGGGCAGGAGAGGGTCTGACGGAGGTAACACCCCAATATATTCACTGGAAGACAATCTCCCCCACAACCAGAGACAGTGTATCTAATCCCATCATGTGTGATACTGTCTGCTGAGCTGTGTATCTCATCCTATCATGTGTGATACTGTCTGCTGAGCTGTGTATATAATCCTATCATGTGTGATACTGTCTGCTGAGCCACTGTATCTAATCCTATCATGTGTGACACTGTCTGCTGAGCTGTGTATATAATCCTATCATGTGTGATACTGTCTGCTGAGCTGTGTATCTAATCCTATCATGTGTGATACTGTCTGCTGAGCTGTGTATCTAATCCTATCATGTGTGATACTGTCTGCTGAGCTGTGTATATAATCCTATCATGTGTGATACTGTCTGCTGAGCTGTATCTAATCCTATCATGTGTGATACCGTCTGCTGAGCTGTGTATCTAATCCTATCATGTGTGATCCTGTCTGCTGAGCTGTGTATCTAATCCTATCATGTGTGATACTGTCTGCTGAGCTGTGTATCTAATCCTATCATGTGTGATACTGTCTGCTGAGCTGTGTATATAATCCTATCATGTGTGATACTGTCTGCTGAGCTGTATCTAATCCTATCATGTGTGATACCGTCTGCTGAGCTGTGTATCTAATCCTATCATGTGTGATACTGTCTGCTGAGCTGTGTATCTAATCCTATAATGTGTGATACTGTCTGCTGAGCTGTGTATCTAATCCTATCATATGTGATACTGTCCGCTGAGCTGTGTATCTAAGCCTATCATGTGTGATACTGTCTGCTGAGCTGTGTATCTAATCCTATCATGTGTGATACTGTCTGCTGAGCTGTGTATATAATCCTATCATGTGTGATACTGTCTGCTGAGCTGTGTATCTAATCCTGTCATGTGTGATACTGTCTGCTGAGCTGTGTATCTAATCCTGTCATGTGTGATACTGTCTGCTGAGCTGTGTATCTAATCCTATCATGTGTAATACTGTCTGCTGAGCTGTGTATCTAATCCTATCATGTGTGATACTGACTGCTGAGCTGTGTATATAATCCTATCATGTGTGATACTGTCTGCTGAGCTGTGTATCTAATCCTATCATGTGTGATACTGTCTGCTGAGCTGTGTATCTAATCCTATCATGTGTGATACTGTCTGCTGAGCTGTGTATCTAATCCTCTCCTGTGTGATACTGTCTGCTGAGCTGTGTATCTAATCCTATCATGTGTGATACTGTCTGCTGAGCTGTGTATCTAATCCTATCATGTGTGATACAGTCTGCTGAGCTGTGTATCTAATCTTATCATGTGTGATACTGTCTGCTGAGCTGTGTATATAATCCTATCATGTGTGATACTGTCTGCTGAGCTGTGTATCTAATCCTATCATGTGTGATACTGTCTGCTGAGCTGTGTATATAATCCTATCATGTGTAATACTGTCTGCTGAGCTGTGTATCTAATCCTGTCATGTGTGATACTGTCTGCTGAGCTGTGTATCTAATCCTATCATGTGTGATACTGTCTGCTGAGCTGTGTATCTAATCCTATCATGTGTGATACTGACTGCTGAGCTGTGTATATAATCCTATCATGTGTGATACTGTCTGCTGAGCTGTGTATCTAATCCTATCATGTGTGATACTGTCTGCTGAGCCACTGTATATAATCCTATCATGTGTGATACTGTCTGCTGAGCTGTGTATCTAATCTTATCATGTGTGATACTGTCTGCTGAGCTGTGTATATAATCCTATCATGTGTGATCCTGTCTGCTGAGCTGTGTATCTAATCCTATCATGTGTGATACTGTCTGCTGAGCTGCTGTATCTAAGCCTATCATGTGTGATACTGTCTGCTGAGCTGTGTATCTAATCCTATCATGTGTGATACTGTCTGCTGAGCTGTGTATATAATCCTATCATGTGTAATACTGTCTGCTGAGCTGTGTATCTAATCCTGTCATGTGTGATACTGTCTGCTGAGCTGTGTATCTAATCCTATCATGTGTGATACTGTCTGCTGAGCTGTGTATCTAATCCTATAATGTGATACTGACTGCTGAGCTGTGTATCTAATCCTATCATGTGTGATACTGTCTGCTGAGCTGTGTATCTAATCCCATCATGTGTGATACTGTCTGCTGAGCTGTGTATCTAATCCTATCATGTGTGATACTGACTGCTGAGCTGTGTATCTAATCCTATCATGTGTGATACTATCTGCTGAGCTGTGTATCTAATCCCATCATGTGTGATACTGTCTGCTGAGCCGTGTATCTAATCCTATCATGTGCGATACTGTCTGCTGAGCTGCTGTATCTAATCCTATAATGTGTGATACTGTCTGCTGAGCTGTGTATCTAATCCCATCATGTGTGATACTGTCTGCTGAGCTGTGTATCTAATCCTATCATGTGTGATACTGTCTGCTAAGCGGTGTATCTAATCCTATCATGTGTGATACTGTCTGCTGAGCTGTGTATCTAATCCTATCATATGTGATACTGTCTGCTGAGCCATGTATCTAATCCTATCATGTGTGATACTGTCTGCTGAGCTGTGTATCTAATTCTATCATGTGTGATTCTGTCTGATGAGCTGTGTATCTAATCCTATCATGTGTGATACTGTCTGCTGAGCTGTGTATCTAATCCTATCATGTGTGATACTGTCTGCTGAGCTGGTGTATCTAATCCTATCATGTGTGATACTGTCTGCTGAGCTCTGTATCTAATCCTATCATGTGTGATACTCTGCTGAGCTGTGTATCTAATCCTATCATGTGTGATACTGTCTGCTGAGCTATGTATCTAATCCTATCATGCGTGATACTGTCTGCTGAGCTGTGTATCTAATCCTATCATGTGTGATACTGTCTGCTGAGCTGTGTATCTAATCCTATCATGTGTGATACTGTCTGCTGAGCTGTGTATCTAATCCTATCATGTGTGATACTGTCTGCTGAGCTGGTGTATCTAATCCTATCATGTGTGATACTATCTGCTGAGCTGTGTATCTAATCCTATCATGTGTGATACTGTCTGCTGAGCTGTGTATCTAATCCTATCATGTGTGATACTGTCTGCTGAGCTGTGTATCTAATCCTATAATGTGTGATACTGTCTGCTGAGCTGGTGTATCTATTCCTATCATGTGTGATACTGTCTGCTGAGCTGTGTATCTAATCCTATCATGTGTGATACTGTCTGCTGAGCTGTGTATCTAATCCTATAATGTGTGATACTGTCTGCTGAGCCGCTGTATCTAATCCTATCATGTGTGATACTGTCTGCTGAGCCGCTGTATCTAATCCTATCATGTGTGATTCTCTCTGCTGAGCTGTGTATCTAATCCTATCATGTGTGATACTGTTTGCTGAGCTGTGTATCTCATCCTATCATGTGTGATACTGTCTGCTGAGCTGTGTATCTAATCCTATCATGTGTGATACTGTCTGCTGAGCTGTGTATCTAATCCTATCATGTGTGATACTGTCTGCAGAGCTGTGTATCTAATCCTATCATGTGTGATACTGTCTGCTGAGCTGTGTATCTAATCCTATCATGTGTTATACTGTCTGCTGAGCTGTGTATCTAATCCTATCATGTGTGATACTGTCTGCTGAGCTGTGTATCTAATCCTATCATGTGTGATACTGTCTGCTGAGCCGCTGTATCTAATCCTATCATGTGTGATACTGTCTGCTCAGCCACTGTATCTAATCCTATAATGTGTGATACTGTCTGCTGAGCCGCTGTATCTAATCCTATCATGTGTGATACTGTCTGCTGAGCCACTGTATCTAATCCTATCATGTGCGGTACTGTCTGCTGAGCTGTGTATCTAATCCTATCATGTGTGATACTGTCTGCTGAGCTGTGTATCTAATCCTATCATGTGTGATACTGTCTGCTGAGCTGTGTATCTAATCCTATCATGTTTGATACTGTCTGCTGAGCCACTGTATCTAATCCTTTCATGTGTGATACTGTCTGCTGAGCTGGTGTATCTTATCCTATCATGTGTGATACTGTCTGCTGAGCTGTGTATCTAATCCTATCATGTGTGATACTGTCTGCTGAGCTGTGTATCTAATCCTATCATGTGTTATACTGTCTGCTGAGCTGTGTATCTAATCCTATCATGTGTGATACTGTCTGCTGAGCTGCTGTATCTAATCCTATAATGTGTGATACTGTCTGCTGAGCCGCTGTATCTAATCCTATCATGTGTGATACTGTCTGCTGAGCTGTGTATCTAATCCTATCATGTGTGATACTGTCTGCTGAGCTGTGTATCTCATCCTATCATGTGTGATACTGTCTGCTGAGCTGTGTATCTAATCCTATCATGTGTGATACTGATTTCAGGGAGAGTTCAGATACTACAGACTATGCAGAGCTCGGTCAGCGCAGTTTTCGGTCGGTCAGCAGATTCCGGCCTCGTACTTCGGTTCATTACAGGTTGTGTCTATATATAACATTGTGTATATTATAAAACCACACGCGCGGTGATTGCGCCATTGTAACCGGTGATATAACCCTGAGCTCCGTGTTGTGTAATAAATATCAAAGAATCCGAACTAATATTATTATTTTTACTGCAATTTACCAAAACACTAGATAGAAAAAAATCCTCCTCTCTTCTTTTTTTGCACTGATCCTTGTTATAGCACGGCTTCATCTCCAATCACATCCAGAGCTGCATTCACAATTCTGCTAGTTTTTTATTGAGAGAGCAGTGCATTGTGGGAGCTCAGACCACAGCCATACACAACACGTTACTAGATCTCATGTCTGACAACAGAAAGGAGCTGAACTATACAAAGATTGCACGTAAAACCCACAGAATGGTGAACGCAGCTCTGGTTGTGACTAGAGTATAAGACTTACTGTAACTAATAAATATCGGCCTCATGTAAGAAAATCAGTGCAGACAATGAAATGACAGTTTTATTTTTTTAGTACACGTTATAATTCAGAAATCGGATTTATTGTGGGGTGAACAAGTATTTATGTGCCCCCTCAGTTGCTGGGTCCATAGAGGGCAAATGTTTTGTGGGGGGCAGTACGTGAGCCCACTAACGCATAAAACAACATTGGTGCAAAAAATCAATAGGAAATCAATGCAGAATGATGTCATCACATGAGATGGGACTAGTAATACAGAATGATGACATCACATACAGTGACCAGTGACATCATCAGCAGTTAAATGTCGGGCCAAGTGTCGCTGTTTCACTTAGAGGCTTCGTCCACTTTACTGTATGTTCTGGACTTGAATTCAGAAGGATTTTTTTCCCTCCAGAACACGCTGAGCCGCTGCGTTGTCTGTGGTCAGGGGCTGAGGAGGGGCTCACAACCACAAGGGGGCTTAGGACGGGGGCTGGCAGGGGCCCATTCTTTCAGTGGGAATCATCCAGAGCCCCAAGAGAAAGTCAGAGGATGTGAGAAGAAATCCGGAATCTACATAAATATGGGGAATAAGTGGAAACCTGGGGGGGGTCTGGTATTGATTTTGTAACCAGACATCCTGCTCACTCACTGACGTGTTCTGGGTGAATGTCTGCGGGATGAGCCGGGCGCAGAACGCACATATATGATTAATATTAACCTCTTGTGATCGGTGCCTTAACATCCATCATGGGGAAAATTCTTGAGGGGCTATATAGAGGATTATGTGACAGATAATAGTCTTATAAGTGACAGCAAGCAGTTTTACTAAGCACAGAAGTTGTCAGACCAACCTGATTTGTTTTTTTATGAAGAGGTGAGTAGGAGCCTAGACAGAGGGGCCGCTGTGGATATAATGTTTATATGAGGGGTGAGAAGCCTAGACAGAGGGGCCGCTGTGGATATAATGATTATATGAGAGGTGAGGAGAAGCCTAGACAGAGGGGCCGCTGTGGATATAGTGATTATATGAGGGGTGAGCAGAAGCCTAGACAGAGGGGCCGCTGTGGATATAATGATTATATGACGGGTGAGCAGAAGCCTAGACAGTGGGGCCGTTGTGGATATAGTGTTTATATGAGGGGTGAGCAGAAGCCTAGACAGAGGGGTGCGCTGTGGATGTAGTGTTTATATGAGAGGTGAGGAGAAGCCTAGACAGAGGGACCACTGTGGATATAGTAATTATATGAGGGGTGAGGAGAAGTCTAGACAGAGAGGCCGCTGTGGATATAGTGTTTATATGAGAGGTGAGGAGAAGCCTAGACAGAGGGGCCGCTGTGGATATAGTGTTTATATGAGAGGTGAGGAGAGGTCTAGACAGAGGGTCCGCTGTGGATATAGTGTTTATATGAGAGGTGAGGAGAAGCCTAGACAGAGGGGCCGCTGTGGATATAGTGTTTATATGAGAGGTGAGGAGAGGTCTAGACAGAGGGTCCGCTGTGGATATAGTGTTTATATGAGAGGTGAGCAGAAGCCTAGACAGAGGGGCCGCTGTGGATATAGCGTTTATATGAGAGGTGAGGAGAGGTCTAGACAGAGGGGCCGCTGTGGATATAATGATTACATGACGGATGAGCAGAAGCCTAGACAGTGGGGCCGCTGTGGATATAGTGTTTATATGAGGGGTGAGCAGAAGCCTAGACAGAGGGGAGCGCTGTGGATGTAGTGTTTATATGAGAGGTGAGAAGCCTAGACAGAGGGGCCGCTGTGGATATAGGGTTTATATGAGAGATGAGGAGAGGTCTAGACAGAGGGGCCGCTGTGGATATAGTGTTTATATGAGAGGTGAGCAGAAGCCTAGACAGAGGGGCCGCTGTGGATATAGTGTTTATATGAGGGGTGAGCAGAAGTCTAGACAGAGGGGCCGCTGTGGATATAGTGTTTATATGAGAGGTGAGCAGAAGCCTAGACAGAGGGGCCGCTGTGGATATAGTGTTTATATGAGGGGTGAGCAGAAGCCTAGACAGAGGGGCCGCTGTGGATATAATGATTATATGAGGGGTGAACAGAAGCCTAGACAGAGGGGCCTCTGTGGATATATTTTTTGGGGACTTAGTCCTGTAGTATATTATAGATGGTGGCCTGTTCTGGACTTTCACAGTCACATGTACAATGTATATAGTAGTCCTGTAATATATTATAGATGGTGGCCTGTTCTGGACTCTCACAGTCATATGTACAATATATATAGTAGTCCTGTAATATATTATAAATGGTGCATATAGTAGTCCTGTAGTATATTATAGATGGTGGCCTGTTCTGGACTCTCACAGTCACATGTACAATGTATATAGTAGTCCTGTAATATATTATAGATGGTGGCCTTTTCTGGACCTCTCTCAGTCACATGTACAATGTATATAGTAGTCCTGTAATATATTATAGATGGTGGCCTGTTCTGGACTCTCTCAGTCACATGTACAATGTATATAGTAGTCCTGTAATATATTATAGATGGTGGCCTGTTCTGGACTCTCACAGTCACTCGTACAATGTATATAGTAGTCCTGTAATATATTATAGATGGTGGCCTGTTCTGGACTCTCACAGTCACATCAATCTATATAGTAGTCCTGTAATATATTATAAATCGTGCCCTGTTCTGGACTCTCACAGTCCCATGTACAATGTATATAGTAGGCCTGTAATATATTATAGATGGTGGCCTGTTCTGGACTCTCACAGTCACATGTACAATGTATATAGTAGTCCTGTAATATATTATAGATGGTGGCCTGTTCTGGACTCTCACAGTCACACATACAATGTATATAGTAGTCCTGTAATATATTATAGATGGTGGCCTGTTCTGGACTCTCACAGTCACATCAATCTATATAGTAGTCCTGTAATATATTATAAATCGTGCCCTGTTCTGGACTCTCACAGTCACATGTACAATGTATATAGTAGGCCTGTAATATATTATAGATGGTGGCCTGTTCTGGACTCTCACAGTCCCATGTACAATGTATATAGTAGTCCTGTAATATATTATAGATGGTGGCCTGTTCTGGACTCTAACAGTCCAATGTACAATGTATATAGTAGGCCTGTAATATATTATAGATGGTGGCCTGTTCTGGACTCTCACAGTCCCATGTACAATGTATATAGTAGTCCTGTAATATATTATAAATCGTGCCCTGTTCTGGACTCTCAGTCACATGTACAATGTATATAGTAGTCCTGTAATATATTATAGATGGTGGCCTGTTCTGGACTCTCTCAGTCACATGTACAATGTATATAGTAGTCCTGTAATATATTATAGATGGTGGCCTGTTCTGGACTCTCACAGTCCCATGTACAATG
>NC_134691.1:341789039-341848393 GCF_050947455.1 Rhinoderma darwinii | reverse complement strand
TAATATCTCCTGTAGGTCGCTGGGGAGGTCGACACGGTCTCACCGCCACCGCAAACACCCGGCACCGGAGAGTATCGCTGCATCGGCTGCTGCAAAGTCAAAGTGACAATCCCAGTAAGTAACAGAGGGAAGGAAATCCATCAATTAGAGAGTATAACCGTGTCATATTGCAATAAAGATGTTGCAGCGCATTGTGGGAGATGTAGTGTTTTCCACATCAGACATTATGGTGTAAACGCTGAACAGCAGAGCAACGAAGGTGCAGCGCTGAGGTCCTGCAGCCTGAGAACTAACAGCAACACTGTGTTGAATTGTGAATGCAGCTCTGGATGTGACTGGAGTATAAAACATACTCTAAACTATTTTCACATGAGCAGCTGATTTTAGTTTTGCTTCTTGTTCTCTTTGTGTTCAGGGTAAATCGGCCTCCGCTCCAAAAATCTCCAACAGGTTGAGCGGCATTCATTTCCCATCAGAGGGATTCAGAGATCTGGGAACGGAACCAAACGCCATCAATGACCGCTGCCTCGGCTGCTGCGATGACGGAGTGACCCTCGGCCTCCGAGTGACCACCGTCACCAAGGTCAGCACATTTTCCTATATATTTTGTGTTTCCACTCTTCACCATTTTAGAGATCTCTGCTTGTTGTCAGTGAATAAGAATATTCTCATCCTAGCCCAGTTCTTCTTACAAAGCTGCAGTTTGTTACAGTGTATCAGTGTAGACATTACCCTGTGAAGAGTTGGGGCAAAACTTATTGTTGGATCAATGCTCTGCGGAGATGTAATGATCTGCAGAGAGGGTCCCGATTAATATTCCATATTGGGTTATTTGATGAGGTTCATGGAGGTTGTAGGGAATTTGGCGTAATGTTCTGCAGGAGATTTTAGAGGAATTTTGACCAGAATAATGTTCTGCAGAGAGGTTGTAGAGTGATAATCTGCAGAATGTTCTACATCGAGGTTCTAAATGACAGGATCTTACAGAATGCTCTGCTTTGGAGTGATGCTCTGCAGGGATAATCTGCTGTAATGTTCCGGGATTTTGGAGTAAAGTTATAAAGTTCTAGAATGATGTTCTGGGAGGAATGTTCTGCAGGAGGATCCAGAATAGAGGAGTGCAGGGAAGTTCTGGAGCAATGATCTGCAGAGCTGTGATGGATGAATCTCTGACCTCGGTTTCCATCTCTTTCTTGTCTGGAGCCGGGGGTGCTGCTCTCCCCGGAGAACGCTGCTTCTGTGGTTTCCTGCGCCAGGACGGCGGTCATGTACGTCTGTCATCTGGTCATGCAGCGCGGTTTACACAGGAGGAGGCGGTTGTGATGTGACCACATGATAGGGATATCCCTCCGGATGATGGGTGCAGTCAGTCCTTGGAGTAGATCCCGGCCCTATTCCTGCTCTTACTATCATCACTGATATGTAGGTAAGGGCTGTAGATGCCTTTACTTTAGAGACCAGTGGGGGGCGCTGCTCACAAACCTCCTCCAATCTTACATGATTGATTTTAAAGGTCTTTTAAAGGTGATTTTAATTTGGAGTGCAGCACCATCTAGTGGACAGTTCAGGTTATGACAGGGACTATATTACAGGCAAAAACAGAGAAGCAGCGCATGAGTTCACACAGAGTTTTTTGGAAAGTTTTTTGGCGCGGAAACCGCTCTGCAAAGCGCGCCAAAAAATTGCTGAAAATGTCTCCCATTGATTTCAATGGGAGGCGGGTTTTTCCCGCAAGCGGTAAAACTGGCTCACGGGAGCAAGAAGGGACATCAATGGGAGGCAGAGAAAGCGTATTTCGCGGCGTTTCGGCGTGCAGGCAGAGGAAAATCTGCCTCAAACTTCCAAACGTAATTTTGAGGCAGATTTTCCACCTGCAAAAAACTCAGTGTGAGCCCAATACGGAAATTTGTGATTTTCTCTCCTGATAGAGCGGAACCACAGGCGGGTCAGGAAAAGGGGTGACGGCGGGCAACCAAAGGCCACGGCAACAAGAGAGAGGGTATGAGCCACCCTGTACCCCACCCAAGTGCCGCCCTGACTGGAGGTACGAGGCTTCCAGCTCCAGTGAAGAGGTGAGTGCTAATAATCTCCAGTGATACTGTGTATCTAATCCTATCATGTGTGATACTGACTGCTGAGCTGTGTATCTAATCCTATCATGTGTGATACTGTCTGCTGAGCTGTGTATCTAATCCTATCATGTGTGATACTGTCTGCTGAGCTGTGTATCTAATCCTATCATGTGTGATACTTTCTGCTGAGCTGTATCTAATCCTATCATGTGTGATACTGACTGCTGAGCTGTGTATCTAATCCTATCATGTGTGATACTGACTGTATCTAATCCTATCATGTGTGATACTGACTGTATCTAATCCTATCATGTGTGATACTGTCTGCTGAGCTGTGTATCTAATCCCATCATGTGTGATACGGTCGGTTAGTACTGGTGTATCTAAGCTTTAATTTTCTCCCTCCAGATGCCTGTGATCAGACGTCAGAGACTTCACCCCGCACTTTTCAGGACGGGAACGCTGTGCCGCCATCGTGGCTGTAGATCTGCTTTGGGAGCCGGTCAGGATAGTTCCAGCTCCAGCGAGGAGGACTGAGCAGCGTGTAAGGTTAGAGATCTCAGCCGTGACGCTGCTCACACAATACAGAAGGCATTAAAAATTCAGCACTGTTGTTAGTTATATCCCGTCCGCTACTGGGAAAGCTGGGTGACAACCAATATGGCCACCGTTCCAGCACCCAGGCGTTGTCACCCAGATTCCTATATAGTTATGCAGAACCAAGCAAAGCTGCCATTCAGTGTTGTGGGAAAGCTGGGTGAGCATGTTGCTTACATTTACAGAAGGTTTTTGAATGTCGGCGTTGGGCTCATTATGGGGCCCTCAGGGGCCACCTGCACGGATATTTTTGCAGAAGCTTCATATTGAGAAGTTTTGTGTCTTCCTCTCCCTACAGACCTGACCGCGAGGAGGAGGAGGAGGGTCCGGCGAGGAGGGACCGGCTGACTGGAGGGGAATCTCCCGCACATTAGGGGGTCGATGATCTTATTTAAATGTTACAATTATTGATACAAATTATCGTCTCTGTAGTAATATGTTATGCAGCAACAATCCCATACTCGTCCTATAGATTGTAAGCTCTGCGGCTCGGCACCCCTGTGTCTCACTGTTTGTTATTGTGAAATTCTGTTTATTACTTTGACTTTCTGTATCGTGACGCTCCACCTTTATTATTACTCAGTCTGTGCCGTGTAGAACTACTCATTTGTCACCTGGAAACCATCAGTAAGTAGGCTAGTTGCTGCTGACAGATCCTAGTATAGCATGACGCAGGACACAAGGCTCAGTGACACATGAACATCCAAGTATACAAAACTGATACATCGATAGGTTATTCACGGCTTAATGAGCCGGGATACAGGGATATTATCGGGTTAAGCGCTCATTCACACGGTGGAATTTCCAAGCGGATTCTGACACGGATTCCACGCTGAAAATATGCATTGGAATCTACGTGAATTACGCCTCCCGCTGTCAATGGCAGATCCGTGACAATCTTTCTGTGAAAAAAAAGGGCCAAGTCCTGACGTGAAACCGCGTCGTGCCGCTACGTGTGGATTTGTGTCACTTGAAACTGCAAAGAGACAAATAATAAACGTAGTAGATCTACTGCATAAACAGATGTCAGCCTGCTTGTTGATGGTTTCCATGAAAGAAAAAAAAATAAGATTTTTGCTTCAACACAAAAAAAAAGTAGTAAAACGACCGGGAACAAATTCCTGAGACGCTGGAGATCCGGAATTACAGAGCGAAGCCTGATCCGAGGTGGAGCGCGGCGCCTAGAATAATATAATCACAGCAGCCGCGTTGTCATTGGACGGTCACAGGATCCCTGATAATCATCTGCCTGATGCACAATAAATAACGATATATAATGACTTGTTATTTCTTGACTGAGGCCGGACACCGACCGCCTACCATGTCCTGAACAGCAGCCGATACAATGTGGACAGTGACCGACGATCTGCTCTGCTATACACAACGCCGAGGAGGACGGGCGCCAAGGAGGACGGGCGCCAAGGAGGACGGGCGCCAAGGAGGACGGGCGCCAAGGAGGACGCTCTGCTGAGACCACTGCCCGCTAATAGCCAGAGCAGGAAACCACTGGCGTCTGCGCATGACACGGATAATGAGGTCAGCGGGCGATGTGTAATGCTGAACTTTACCTGCAGCAGCGAGATGTCAAACTAATGGTGACCCCCTCCCCCCAATAACTTTATACAGGGAAACCTCCACAATGCCACCCCTCTGAGAAGACCCCCACATCCACACAGGACAGCCCCTCTAAAGTTACAAAATAAATGTGCAAAAGGCCCCAGGACCAGATGGGTTACACCCTAGAGTTCTTAAGGAGCTTAGTTCAGTTATTTCTGTCGCCCTCTTCATAATATTCAGAGATTCTCCAGTGACTGGTATAAGGGACTGGCGCAGGGCAAATGTGGGGCCTGTTTTCAAAAAGGGCTTTAGGTCTTCCCTGGGTAATTATAGGCTAGTAAGCTTAAAGGGTAACAAAATATTCAACAAACTTCTTATATGTCATAGTGACATGCCAGAAGTTTTGATTGATGGGGGTCCGAGCGCTGAGACCCCTGCCACTCGCTAAAAGGAAGCGGGAGAAGTGATCGAGTGATCGCTCAGCCGCTCCATGTCTGTTCGGCTTTCTCCAGTCCAGGATCCTGTACTCCGAAACATTGATTTTCAGAAAATGCCGAACAGACACGGAGCGGCTCACATGATCACTTCTCCCGCTTCGTTTTAGCGATTAGTGGGGGTCTCAGTGCTCGGACCCCCCACCAATCAAAACTTCTGACATGTCAGAAGTTTTTCAAACATTTTGTTACCCTTTGAGGTCTATAGGATTAGAACGTTTGTAATTGGAGTGAGAATTGTCTCCAGGACGTATCCAGAGAGTTGTGGTCAATGATTCCGCTCTGAATGGTCCCCGGTTAGAAGTGGTGACCCCCGGGGTTCAGTGCTGGGACCACTATTATTCACCTTATTTATTACGGATATAGAGGGTGGGAGTAGTAGTGCCGCTTCTGTACAGATAATAAGCTATGTAGTAATGTTCAGTCTATGGAGGATAAATCACAAGCTGATCTGGACAGAGTGTTTGGGCATTTACTTGGTGAATGAGGTTTAATGTAAATAAATGTAAAGTTCTGCATCTGGGAGTAATAATCTGCAGCATTATATGTCCTAGGGGGAGCTACACTGGGAGTAATAATCTGCAGAATCATATGTCCTAGAGGAGCTACACTGGGAGTAATAATCTGCAGAATCATATGTCCTAGAGGAGCTACACTGGGAGTAATAATCTGCAGCATCATATGTCCTAGAGGAGCTACACTGGGAGTAATAATCTGCAGCATCATATATCCTAGGGGGAGCTACACTGGGAGTAATAATCTGCAGCATCATATGTCCTAGAGGAGCTACACTGGGAGTAATAATCTGTAGCATCATATGTCCTAGAGGAACTACACTGGGAGTAATAATCTGCAGAATCATATGTCCTAGAGGAGCTACACTGGGGGTAATAATCTGTAGCATCATATGTCCTAGAGGAGCTACACTGGGAGTAATAATCTGCAGGATCATATGACCTAGAGGGAGCTACACTGGGAGTAATAATCTGCAGCATCATATGTCCTAGGAGGAGCTACACTGGGAGTAATAATCTGCAGCATCATATGTCCTAGAGGAGCTACACTGGGAGTAATAATCTGCAGCATCATATGTCCTAGAGGAGCTACACTGGGAGTAATAATCTGCAGCATCATATGTCCTAGGGGGAGCTACACTGGGAGTAATAATCTGCAGCATCATATGTCCTAGAGGAGCTACACTGGGAGTAATAATCTGCAGAATCATATGTCCTAGAGGAGCTACACTGGGGGTAATAATCTGCAGACATCATATGTCCTAGGGGGAGCTACACTGGGAGTAATAATCTGCAGCATCATATGTCCTAGGGGGAGCTACACTGGGAGTAATAATCTGCAGCATCATATGTCCTAGAGGAGCTACACTGGGAGTAATAATCTGTAGCATCATATGTCCTAGAGGAGCTACACTGGGAGTAATAATCTGCAGCATCATATGTCCTAGAGGAGCTACACTGGGGGTAATAATCTGCAGACATCATATGTCCTAGGGGGAGCTCCATTGGGAGTAATAATCTGCAGCATCATATGTCCTAGGGGGAGCTACACTGGGAGTAATAATCTGCAGCATCATATGTCCTAGAGGAGCTACACTGGGAGTAATAATCTGTAGCATCATGTCCTAGAGGAGCTACACTGGGAGTAATAATCTGCAGGATCATATGACCTAGAGGGAGCTACACTGGGAGTAATAATCTGCAGAATCATATGTCCTAGAGGAGCTACACTGGAAGTAATAATCTGCAGCATCATATGTCCTAGAGGAGCTACACTGGGAGTAATAATCTGTAGCATCATATGTCCTAGGGGGAGCTACACTGGGAGTAATAATCTGCAGCATCATATGTCCTAGGGGGAGCTACACTGGGTGTAATAATCTGCAGCATCATATATCCTAGAGGAGCTACACAGGGAGTAATAATCTGTAGCATCATATGTCCTAGAGGAGCTACACTGGGAGTAATAATCTGCAGGATCATATGTCCTAGAGGGAGCTACACTGGGAGTAATAATCTGCAGCATCATATGTCCTAGAGGAGCTACACTGGGAGTAATAATCTGCAGGATCATATGTCCTAGAGGGAGCTACACTGGGAGTAATAATCTGCAGCATCATGTGTCCTAGAGGAGCTACACTGGGAGTAATAATCTGCAGCATCATATGTCCTAGAGGAGCTACACTGGGAGTAATAATCTGCAGCATCATATGTCCTAGAGGAGCTACACTGGGAGTAATAATCTGCAGCATCATATGTCCTAGAGGAGCTACACTGGGAGTAATAATCTGCAGAATCATATGTCCTAGAGGAGCTACACTGGAAGTAATAATCTGCAGCATCATATGTCCTAGAGGAGCTACACTGGGAGTAATAATCTGCAGCATCATATGTCCTAGGGGGAGCTACACTGGGAGTAATAATCTGCAGCATCATATGTCCTAGGGGGAGCTACACTGGGTGTAATAATCTGCAGCATCATATATCCTAGAGGAGCTACACAGGGAGTAATAATCTGTAGCATCATATGTCCTAGAGGAGCTACACTGGGAGTAATAATCTGCAGGATCATATGTCCTAGAGGAAGCTACACTGGGAGTAATAATCTGCAGCATCATATGTCCTAGAGGAGCTACACTGGGGGTAATAATCTGCAGACATCATATGTCCTAGGGGGAGCTACACTGGGAGTAATAATCTGCAGCATCATATGTCCTAGAGGAGCTACACTGGGGGTAATAATCTGCAGCATCATATGTCCTAGGGGGAGCTACACTGGGAGTAATAATCTGCAGCATCATATGTCCTAGGGGGAGCTATACTGGGGGTAATAATCTGTAGCATCATATGTCCTAGGGGGAGCTATACTGGGGGTAATAATCTGTAGCATCATATGTCCTAGAGGAGCTATGCTGGGAGTAATAATCTGCAGCATCATATGTCCTAGGGGGGGCTACACTGGGAGTAATAATCTGCAGGCATCATATGTCCTAGGGGGAGCTACACTGGGAGTAATAATCTGTAGCATCATATGTCCTAGAGGAGCTATACTGGGAGTAATAATCTGCAGCATCACATGTCCTAGAGGAGCTACACTGGGAGTAATAATCTGCAGCATCATATGTCCTAGAGGAGCTACACTGGGAGTAATAATCTGTAGCATCATATGTCCTAGGGGGAGCTACACTGGGAGTAATAATCTGTAGCATCATATGTCCTAGAGGAGCTATACTGGGAGTAATAATCTGCAGCATCATATGTCCTAGGGGGAGCTACACTGGGAGTAATAATCTGCAGCATCATATGTCCTAGGGGGAGCTACACTGGGAGTAATAACCTGCAGGCGTCATATGTCCTAGGGGGAGCTACACTGGGAGTAATAATCTGCAGAATCATATGTCCTAGAGGAGCTACACTGGGAGTAATAATCTGCAGCATCATATGTCCTAGAGGAGCTACACTGGGAGTAATAATCTGCAGCATCATATGTCCTAGGGTGAGCTACACTGGGAGTAATAATCTGCAGCATCATATGCCCTAGGGGGAGCTACACTGGGTGTAATAATCTGCAGCATCATATATCCTAGAGGAGCTACACTGGGGTAATAATCTGTAGCATCATATGTCCTAGAGGAGCTACACTGGAGGTAATAATCTGCAGACATCATATGTCCTAGGGGGAGCTACACTGGGAGTAATAATCTGCAGCATCATATGTCCTAGAGGAGCTACACTGGAGGTAATAATCTGCAGACATCATATGTCCTAGGGGGAGCTACACTGGGAGTAATAATCTGCAGCATCATATGTCCTAGAGGAGCTACACTGGGGGTAATAATCTGCAGCATCATATGTCCTAGGGGGAGCTACACTGGGAGTAATAATCTGCAGCATCATATATCCTAGGGGGAGCTATACTGGGGGTAATAATCTGTAGCATCATATGTCCTGGGGGAGCTATACTGGGGGTAATAATCTGCAGGATCATATGTCCTAGGGGGAGCTACACTGGGAGTAATAATCTGCAGCATCATATGTCCTAGGGGGGGCTACACTGGGAGTAATAATCTGCAGGCATCATATGTTCTAGGGGGAGCTACACTGGGAGTAATAATCTGCAGCATCACATGTCCTAGAGGAGCTACACTGGGAGTAATAATCTGCAGCATCATATGTCCTAGAGGGAGCTATACTGGGAGTAATAACCTGCAGCATCATATGTCCTAGGGGGAGCTACACTGGGAGTAATAATCTGCAGCATCATATGTCCTAGGGGGAGCTACACTGGGAGTAATAATCTGTAGCATCATATGTCCTAGAGGAGCTATACTGGGAGTAATAATCTGCAGCATCACATGTCCTAGAGGAGCTACACTGGGAGTAATAATCTGCAGCATCATATGTCCTAGAGGGAGCTATACTGGGAGTAATAACCTGCTGCATCATATGTCCTAGGGGGAGCTACACTGGGAGTAATAATCTGCAGGCATCATATGTCCTAGGGGGAGCTATACTGGGAGTAATAATCTGCAGCATCATATGTATTAGGGGGAGCTACACTGGGAGTAATAATCTGCAGCATCATCATATGTCCTAGGGGGCGCTACACTGGGAGTAATAATCTGCAGCATCATATGTCCTAGAGGACCTATACTGGGAGTAATAATCTGCAGCATCATATGTCCTAGAGGACCTATACTGGGAGTAATAATCTGCAGCATCATATGTCCTAAGGGGAGCTACACTGGGAGTAATAACCTGCAGCATCATATGTCCTAGGGGGAGCTACACTGGGAGTAATAATCTGCAGAATCATATATCCTAGAGGACCTATACTGGGAGTAATAATCTGCAGCATCATATGTATTAGGGGGAGCTACACTGGGAGTAATAATCTGCAGCATCATATATCCTAGAGGACCTATACTGGGAGCAATAATCTGCAGCATCATATGTATTAGGGGGAGCTACACTGGGAGTAATAATCTGCAGCATCATATATCCTAGAGGACCTATACTGGGAGTAATAATCTGCAGCATCATATGTCCTAGAGGACCTATACTGGGAGTAATAATCTGCAGCATCATATGTCCTAGAGGACCTATACTGGGAGTAATAATCTGCAGCATCATATGTCCTAGGGGGAGCTACACTGGGAGTAAGAACCTGCAGCATCATATGTCCTAGGGGGAGCTACACTGGGAGTAATAATCTGCAGAATCATATGTCCTAGGGGTAGCTATGCTGGGAGCAATAATCTGCAGGATCATATGTCCTAGGGGTAGCTATGCTGGGAGTAATAATCTGCAGGATCATATGTCCTAGAGGGAGCTACACTGGGAGTAATAATCTGCAGAATCATATTTCCTAGGGGGAGCTATACTGGTAGTAATAATCTGCAGGATCATATGTCCTAGGTGGAGCTATACTGGGAGTAATAATCTGCAGAATCATATGTCCTAGAGGAGCTACACTGGGAGTAATAATCTGCAGAATCATATGTCCTAGGGGGAGCTATACTGGGAGTAATAATCTGCAGCATCATATGTCCTAGGGGGAGCTACACTGGGAGTAATAATCTGCAGCATCATATGTCCTAGGGGGAGCTACACTGGGAGTAATAACCTGCAGGCGTCATATGTCCTAGGGGGAGCTACACTGGGAGTAATAATCTGCAGAATCATATGTCCTAGAGGAGCTACACTGGGAGTAATAATCTGCAGCATCATATGTCCTAGAGGAGCTACACTGGGAGTAATAATCTGCAGCATCATATGTCCTAGGGGGAGCTACACTGGGAGTAATAATCTGCAGAATCATATGTCCTAGGGGACCTATACTGGGAGTAATAATCTGCAGCATCATATGTCCTAGGGGGAGCTACACTGGGAGTAAGAACCTGCAGCATCATATGTCCTAGGGGGAGCTACACTGGGAGTAATAATCTGCAGAATCATATGTCCTAGGGGTAGCTATGCTGGGAGCAATAATCTGCAGGATCATATGTCCTAGGGGTAGCTATGCTGGGAGTAATAATCTGCAGGATCATATGTCCTAGAGGGAGCTACACTGGGAGTAATAATCTGCAGAATCATATTTCCTAGGGGGAGCTATACTGGTAGTAATAATCTGCAGGATCATATGTCCTAGGTGGAGCTATACTGGGAGTAATAATCTGCAGAATCATATGTCCTAGAGGAGCTACACTGGGAGTAATAATCTGCAGAATCATATGTCCTAGGGGGAGCTATACTGGGAGTAATAATCTGCAGCATCATATGTCCTAGGGGGAGCTACACTGGGAGTAATAATCTGCAGCATCATATGTCCTAGGGGGAGCTACACTGGGAGTAATAACCTGCAGGCGTCATATGTCCTAGGGGGAGCTACACTGGGAGTAATAATCTGCAGAATCATATGTCCTAGAGGAGCTACACTGGGAGTAATAATCTGCAGCATCATATGTCCTAGAGGAGCTACACTGGGAGTAATAATCTGCAGCATCATATGTCCTAGGGTGAGCTACACTGGGAGTAATAATCTGCAGCATCATATGACCTAGGGGGAGCTACACTGGGTAAAATAATCTGCAGCATCATATATCCTAGAGGAGCTACACTGGGGTAATAATCTGTAGCATCATATGTCCTAGAGGGGAGCTGGGAGTAATAATCTGCAGAATCATATTTCCTAGGGGGAGCTATACTGGGAGTAATAATCTGCAGGATCATATGTCCTAGGTGGAGCTATACTGGGAGTAATAATCTGCAGAATCATATGTCCTAGAGGAGCTACACTGGGAGTAATAATCTGCAGAATCATATGTCCTAGGGGGAGCTACACTGGGGGTAATAATCTGCAGCATCATATGTCCTAGGGGTAGCTACACTGGGAGTAATAATCTGCAGCATCATATGTCCTAGGGGGAGCTACACTGGGGGAGTCACTTGTGGAGAAGGATCTGGGTGTAATGATCTGCAGCATCATATGTCCTAGGGAGAGCTACACTGGGAGTAATAATCTGCAGCATCATATGTCCTAGTGGGAGCAACACTGGGAGTAATAATCTGCAGCATCATATGTTCTAGGGGGAGCTACACTGGGAGTAATAATCTGCAGCATCACATGTCCTAGGGGGAGCTACACTGGGAGTAATAATCTGCAGCATCATATGTCCTAGGGGGAGCTATACTGGGGTAATAATCTGTAGCATCATATGTCCTAGAGGAGCTATGCTGGGAGTAATAATCTGCAGCATCATATGTCCTAGAGGAACTACACAGGGAGTAATAATCTGCAGCATCATATGTCCTAGAGGAGCTACACTGGGAGTAATAATCTACAGACATCATATGTCCTAGGGGGAGCTACACTGGGAGTAATAATCTGCAGACATCATATGTCCTAGGGGGAGCTACACTGGGAGTAATAATCTGCAGCATCATATGTCCTAGAGGAGCTACACTGGGGGTAATAATCTGCAGCATCATATGTCCTAGGGGGAGCTACACTGGGAGTAATAATCTGCAGCATCATATGTCCTAGGGGGAGCTATACTGGGGTAATAATCTGTAGCATCATATGTCCTAGAGGAGCTATGCTGGGAGTAATAATCTGCAGCATCATATGTCCTAGGGGGGCTACACTGGGAGTAATAATCTGCAGCATCATATGTCCTAGGGGGAGCTACACTGGGAGTAATAACCTGCAGCATCATATGTCCTAGGGGGAGCTACACTGGGAGTAATAATCTGCAGAATCATATGTCCTAGGGGTAGCTATGCTGGGAGCAATAATCTGCAGGATCATATGTCCTAGGGGTAGCTATGCTGGGAGTAATAATCTGCAGGATCATATGTCCTAGAGGGAGCTACACTGGGAGTAATAATCTGCAGAATCATATGTCCTAGGGGTAGCTATGCTGGGAGCAATAATCTGCAGCATCATATGTCCTAGAAGAGCTACACTGGGAGTAATAATCTGCAGCATCATATGTCCTAGGGGGAGCTACACTGGGAGTAATAATCTGCAGCATCATATGTCCTAGGGGAGCTACACTGGGAGTAATAATCTGCAGCATCATATGTCCTAGAGGAGCTACACTGGGAGTAATAATCTGCAGGATCATATGTCCTAGAGGAGCTACACTGGGAGTAATAATCTGCAGGATCATATGTCCTAGGGGGAGCTATACTGGGAGTAATAATCTGTAGCATCATATGTCCTAGAGGGAGCTACACTGGGAGTAATAATCTGCAGCATCATATGTCCTAGAGGGAGCTACACTGGGAGTAATAATCTGCAGCATCATATGTCCTAGGGGTAGCTATACTGGGAGTAATTATCTGCAGCATCATATGCCCTAGGGGGGGGATACACTGGGAGTAATAATCTGCAGCATCATATGTCCTAGGGGGGGGCTACACTGGGAGTAATAATCTGCAGGATCATATGTCCTAGGGGGAGCTATACTGGGAGTAATAATCTGCAGCATCATATGTCCTAGGGGGAGCTACACTGGGAGTAATAATCGGCAGAATCATATGTCCTAGGGGTAGCTATACTGGGAGTAATAATCTGCAGGATCATATGTCCTAGGTGGAGCTATACTGGGAGTAATAATCTGCAGCATCATATGTCCTAGAGGAGCTACACTGGGAGTAATAATCTGCAGCATCATATGTCCTAGAGGAGCTACACTGGTAGTAATAATCTGTAGCATCATATGTCCTAGGGGGAGCTACACTGGGAGTAATAATCTGTAGCATCATATGTCCTAGAGGAGCTATACTGGTGTTCGGGTACTAATCAGTCTCAACCGGCAGGGATAATACGCTGAGTTCGTACGAAAGGAATCACACCACACAGAGTCTGGTACGAAGCTCCTTACCCAGCATCAGGAGAGGCGTCACTGCTTTATTACACACATTTGTTCTATATCCCCTTTCTCCTGGGGGTGGGTACATGTTATCACACTTTTATAAAAGCACGTATCACTGTAAGCCTCTTGTTACTTGTGTCATCCTTGGATAGGTTCACCCTTATCTGGTCCTTTAGATATGTCTTCATAGTTCATAGTTCGTTCATACCAGGAAGTGACTTGTTATTTTATTAGTGCGTAGTCCCTGTTCAGGGGCCATCTTGCCACGTATACTTATCTAATCCTACTATTGCTTCATCACAATTATGTACACAACTCTATAGTCTATATTTTATTAAAGAAAGAAAATTATTATAAACATTAACTTCTGTCCACTCCATCCTTCACACTGGGAGTAATAATCTGCAGCATCATATGTCCTAGGGGGAGCTACACTGGGAGTAATAATCTGCAGCATCATATGTCCTAGGGGGAGCTACACTGGGAGTAATAACCTGCAGGCGTCATATGTCCTAGGGGGAGCTACACTGGGAGTAATAATCTGAAGAATCATATGTCCTAGAGGAGCTACACTGGGAGTAATAATCTGCAGCATCATATGTCCTAGAGGAGCTACACTGGGAGTAATAATCTGCAGCATCATATGTCCTAGGGTGAGCTAGACTGGGAGTAATAATCTGCAGCATCATATGTCCTAGGGGGAGCTACACTGGGTGTAATAATCTGCAGCATCATATATCCTAGAGGAGCTACACAGGGAGCAATAATCTGCAGCATCATATGTCCTAGAAGAGCTACACTGGGAGTAATAATCTGCAGCATCATATGTCCTAGGGGGAGCTACACTGGGAGTAATAATCTGCAGCATCATATGTCCTAGGGGGAGCTACACTGGGAGTAATAACCTGCAGGCGTCATATGTCCTAGGGGGAGCTACACTGGGAGTAATAATCTGCAGAATCATATGTCCTAGAGGAGCTACACTGGGAGTAATAATCTGCAGCATCATATGTCCTAGAGGAGCTACACTGGGAGTAATAATCTGCAGCATCATATGTCCTAGGGTGAGCTACACTGGGAGTAATAATCTGCAGCATCATATGTCCTAGGGGGAGCTACACTGGGTGTAATAATCTGCAGCATCATATATCCTAGAGGAGCTACACTGGGGTAATAATCTGTAGCATCATATGTCCTAGAGGGGAGCTGGGAGTAATAATCTGCAGAATCATATTTCCTAGGGGGAGCTATACTGGGAGTAATAATCTGCAGGATCATATGTCCTAGGTGGAGCTATACTGGGAGTAATAATCTGCAGAATCATATGTCCTAGAGGAGCTACACTGGGAGTAATAATCTGCAGAATCATATGTCCTAGGGGGAGCTACACTGGGGGTAATAATCTGCAGCATCATATGTCCTAGGGGTAGCTACACTGGGAGTAATAATCTGCAGCATCATATGTCCTAGGGGGAGCTACACTGGGGGAGTCACTTGTGGAGAAGGATCTGGGTGTAATGATCTGCAGCATCATATGTCCTAGGGAGAGCTACACTGGGAGTAATAATCTGCAGCATCATATGTCCTAGTGGGAGCAACACTGGGAGTAATAATCTGCAGCATCATATGTTCTAGGGGGAGCTACACTGGGAGTAATAATCTGCAGCATCACATGTCCTAGGGGGAGCTACACTGGGAGTAATAATCTGCAGCATCATATGTCCTAGGGGGAGCTATACTGGGGTAATAATCTGTAGCATCATATGTCCTAGAGGAGCTATGCTGGGAGTAATAATCTGCAGCATCATATGTCCTAGAGGAACTACACAGGGAGTAATAATCTGCAGCATCATATGTCCTAGAGGAGCTACACTGGGAGTAATAATCTACAGACATCATATGTCCTAGGGGGAGCTACACTGGGAGTAATAATCTGCAGACATCATATGTCCTAGGGGGAGCTACACTGGGAGTAATAATCTGCAGCATCATATGTCCTAGAGGAGCTACACTGGGGGTAATAATCTGCAGCATCATATGTCCTAGGGGGAGCTACACTGGGAGTAATAATCTGCAGCATCATATGTCCTAGGGGGAGCTATACTGGGGTAATAATCTGTAGCATCATATGTCCTAGAGGAGCTATGCTGGGAGTAATAATCTGCAGCATCATATGTCCTAGGGGGGCTACACTGGGAGTAATAATCTGCAGCATCATATGTCCTAGGGGGAGCTACACTGGGAGTAATAACCTGCAGCATCATATGTCCTAGGGGGAGCTACACTGGGAGTAATAATCTGCAGAATCATATGTCCTAGGGGTAGCTATGCTGGGAGCAATAATCTGCAGGATCATATGTCCTAGGGGTAGCTATGCTGGGAGTAATAATCTGCAGGATCATATGTCCTAGAGGGAGCTACACTGGGAGTAATAATCTGCAGAATCATATGTCCTAGGGGTAGCTATGCTGGGAGCAATAATCTGCAGCATCATATGTCCTAGAAGAGCTACACTGGGAGTAATAATCTGCAGCATCATATGTCCTAGGGGGAGCTACACTGGGAGTAATAATCTGCAGCATCATATGTCCTAGGGGAGCTACACTGGGAGTAATAATCTGCAGCATCATATGTCCTAGAGGAGCTACACTGGGAGTAATAATCTGCAGGATCATATGTCCTAGAGGAGCTACACTGGGAGTAATAATCTGCAGGATCATATGTCCTAGGGGGAGCTATACTGGGAGTAATAATCTGTAGCATCATATGTCCTAGAGGGAGCTACACTGGGAGTAATAATCTGCAGGATCATATGTCCTAGAGGGAGCTACACTGGGAGTAATAATCTGCAGAATCATATGTCCTAGGGGTAGCTATGCTGGGAGCAATAATCTGCAGCATCATATGTCCTAGAAGAGCTACACTGGGAGTAATAATCTGCAGCATCATATGTCCTAGGGGGAGCTACACTGGGAGTAATAATCTGCAGCATCATATGTCATAGGGGTAGCTATACTGGGAGTAATTATCTGCAGCATCATATGCCCTAGGGGGGGGATACACTGGGAGTAATAATCTGCAGCATCATATGTCCTAGGGGGGGGCTACACTGGGAGTAATAATCTGCAGGATCATATGTCCTAGGGGGAGCTATACTGGGAGTAATAATCTGCAGCATCATATGTCCTAGGGGGAGCTACACTGGGAGTAATAATCGGCAGAATCATATGTCCTAGGGGTAGCTATACTGGGAGTAATAATCTGCAGGATCATATGTCCTAGGTGGAGCTATACTGGGAGTAATAATCTGCAGCATCATATGTCCTAGAGGAGCTACACTGGGAGTAATAATCTGCAGCATCATATGTCCTAGAGGAGCTACACTGGTAGTAATAATCTGTAGCATCATATGTCCTAGGGGGAGCTACACTGGGAGTAATAATCTGTAGCATCATATGTCCTAGAGGAGCTATACTGGTGTTCGGGTACTAATCAGTCTCAACCGGCAGGGATAATACGCTGAGTTCGTACGAAAGGAATCACACCACACAGAGTCTGGTACGAAGCTCCTTACCCAGCATCAGGAGAGGCGTCACTGCTTTATTACACACATTTGTTCTATATCCCCTTTCTCCTGGGGGTGGGTACATGTTATCACACTTTTATAAAAGCACGTATCACTGTAAGCCTCTTGTTACTTGTGTCATCCTTGGATAGGTTCACCCTTATCTGGTCCTTTAGATATGTCTTCATAGTTCATAGTTCGTTCATACCAGGAAGTGACTTGTTATTTTATTAGTGCGTAGTCCCTGTTCAGGGGCCATCTTGCCACGTATACTTATCTAATCCTACTATTGCTTCATCACAATTATGTACACAACTCTATAGTCTATATTTTATTAAAGAAAGAAAATTATTATAAACATTAACTTCTGTCCACTCCATCCTTCACACTGGGAGTAATAATCTGCAGCATCATATGTCCTAGGGGGAGCTACACTGGGAGTAATAATCTGCAGCATCATATGTCCTAGGGGGAGCTACACTGGGAGTAATAACCTGCAGGCGTCATATGTCCTAGGGGGAGCTACACTGGGAGTAATAATCTGAAGAATCATATGTCCTAGAGGAGCTACACTGGGAGTAATAATCTGCAGCATCATATGTCCTAGAGGAGCTACACTGGGAGTAATAATCTGCAGCATCATATGTCCTAGGGTGAGCTAGACTGGGAGTAATAATCTGCAGCATCATATGTCCTAGGGGGAGCTACACTGGGTGTAATAATCTGCAGCATCATATATCCTAGAGGAGCTACACAGGGAGTAATAATCTGTAGCATCATATGTCCTAGAGGAGCTACACTGGGAGTAATAATCTGCAGAATCATGTCCTAGAGGGAGCTACATTGGGAGTAATAATCTGCAGCATCATATGTCCTAGAGGAGCTACACTGGGGGTAATAATCTGCAGACATCATATGTCCTAGGGGGAGCTACACTGGGAGTAATAATCTGCAGCATCATATGTCCTAGAGGAGCTACACTGGGGGTAATAATCTGCAGCATCATATGTCCTAGGGGGAGCTACACTGGGAGTAATAATCTGCAGCATCATATGTCCTAGGGGGAGCTATACTGGGGGTAATAATCTGTAGCATCATATGTCCTAGGGGGAGCTATACTGGGGGTAATAATCTGCAGGATCATATGTCCTAGGGGGAGCTACACTGGGAGTAATAATCTGCAGCATCATATGTCCTAGGGGGGGCTACACTGGGAGTAATAATCTGCAGGCATCATATGTCCTAGTGGGAGCTACACTGGGAGTAATAATCTGTAGCATCATATGTCCTAGAGGAGCTACACTGGGAGTAATAATCTGCAGCATCATATGTCCTAGAGGGAGCTATACTGGGAGTAATAACCTGCAGCATCATATGTCCTAGGGGGAGCTACACTGGGAGTAATAATCTGCAGCATCATATGTCCTAGGGGGAGCTACACTGGGAGTAATAATCTGTAGCATCATATGTCCTAGAGGAGCTATACTGGGAGTAATAATCTGCAGCATCACATGTCCTAGAGGAGCTACACTGGGAGTAATAATCTGCAGCATCATATGTCCTAGAGGGAGCTATACTGGGAGTAATAACCTGCAGCATCATATGTCCTAGGGGGAGCTACACTGGGAGTAATAATCTGCAGCATCATATATCCTAGTGGACCTATACTGGGAGTAATAATCTGCAGCATCATATGTATTAGGGGGAGCTACACTGGGAGTAATAATCTGCAGCATCATATATCCTAGAGGACCTATACTGGGAGTAATAATCTGCAGCATCATATATCCTAGAGGACCTATACTGGGAGTAATAATCTGCTGCATCATATGTATTAGGGGGAGCTACACTGGGAGTAATAATCTGCAGACATCATATGTCCTTGGAGGAGCTACACTGGCAGTAATAATCTGCAGCATCATATGTCCTAGGGGGAGCTACACTGGGAGTAATAATCTGCAGAATCATATGTCCTAGGGGTAGCTATGCTGGGAGCAATAATCTGCAGCATCATATGTCCTAGGGGGAGCTACACTGGGAGTAATAACCTGCAGGCGTCATATGTCCTAGGGGGAGCTACACTGGGAGTAATAATCTGAAGAATCATATGTCCTAGAGGAGCTACACTGGGAGTAATAATCTGCAGCATCATATGTCCTAGAGGAGCTACACTGGGAGTAATAATCTGCAGCATCATATGTCCTAGGGTGAGCTAGACTGGGAGTAATAATCTGCAGCATCATATGTCCTAGGGGGAGCTACACTGGGTGTAATAATCTGCAGCATCATATATCCTAGAGGAGCTACACAGGGAGTAATAATCTGTAGCATCATATGTCCTAGAGGAGCTACACTGGGAGTAATAATCTGCAGAATCATGTCCTAGAGGGAGCTACATTGGGAGTAATAATCTGCAGCATCATATGTCCTAGAGGAGCTACACTGGGGGTAATAATCTGCAGGCATCATATGTCCTAGGGGGAGCTACACTGGGAGTAATAATCTGCAGCATCATATGTCCTAGAGGAGCTACACTGGGGGTAATAATCTGCAGCATCATATGTCCTAGGGGGAGCTACACTGGGAGTAATAATCTGCAGCATCATATGTCCTAGGGGGAGCTATACTGGGGGTAATAATCTGTAGCATCATATGTCCTAGGGGGAGCTATACTGGGGGTAATAATCTGCAGGATCATATGTCCTAGGGGGAGCTACACTGGGAGTAATAATCTGCAGCATCATATGTCCTAGGGGGGGCTACACTGGGAGTAATAATCTGCAGGCATCATATGTCCTAGGGGGAGCTACACTGGGAGTAATAATCTGTAGCACCATATGTCCTAGAGGAGCTACACTGGGAGTAATAATCTGCAGCATCATATGTCCTAGAGGGAGCTATACTGGGAGTAATAACCTGCAGCATCATATGTCCTAGGGGGAGCTACACTGGGAGTAATAATCTGCAGCATCATATGTCCTAGGGGGAGCTACACTGGGAGTAATAATCTGTAGCATCATATGTCCTAGAGGAGCTATACTGGGAGTAATAATCTGCAGCATCACATGTCCTAGAGGAGCTACACTGGGAGTAATAATCTGCAGCATCATATGTCCTAGAGGGAGCTATACTGGGAGTAATAACCTGCAGCATCATATGTCCTAGGGGGAGCTACACTGGGAGTAATAATCTGCAGCATCATATATCCTAGTGGACCTATACTGGGAGTAATAATCTGCAGCATCATATGTATTAGGGGGAGCTACACTGGGAGTAATAATCTGCAGCATCATATATCCTAGAGGACCTATACTGGGAGTAATAATCTGCAGCATCATATATCCTAGAGGACCTATACTGGGAGTAATAATCTGCTGCATCATATGTATTAGGGGGAGCTACACTGGGAGTAATAATCTGCAGACATCATATGTCCTAGGAGGAGCTACACTGGCAGTAATAATCTGCAGCATCATATGTCCTAGGGGGAGCTACACTGGGAGTAATAATCTGCAGAATCATATGTCCTAGGGGTAGCTATGCTGGGAGCAATAATCTGCAGGATCATATGTCCTAGGGGTAGCTATGCTGGGAGTAATAATCTGCAGGATCATATGTCCTAGAGGGAGCTACACTGGGAGTAATAATCTGCAGAATCATATGTCCTAGGGGTAGCTATGCTGGGAGCAATAATCTGCAGGATCATATGTCCTAGAGGAGCTACACTGGGAGTAATAATCTGCAGCATCATATGTCCTAGAGGAGCTACACTGGGAGTAATAATCTGCAGCATCATATGTCCTAGAGGAGCTACACTGGGAGTAATAATCTGCAGCATCATATGTCCTAGGGGGAGCTACACTGGGAGTAATAATCTGCAGCATTATATGTCCTAGGGGTAGCTACACTGGGTGTAATAATCTGCATCATCATACGTCCTAGGGGGAGCTACACTGGGAGTAATAATCTGCAGCATCATATGTCCTAGAGGAGCTATACTGGGAGTAATAATCTGTAGCATCATATGTCCTAGAGGAGCTATACTGGGTGTAATAATCTGCAGCATCACATGTCCTAGAGGAGCTATACTGGGAGTAATAATCTGCAGGATCATATGTCCTAGGGGGAGCTACACTGGGAGTAATAATCTGCAGCATCATATGTCCTAGGGGGAGCTACACTGGGAGTAATAACCTGCAGCATCATATGTCCTAGGGTGAGCTACACTGGGGGTAATAATCTGCAGCATCATATGTATTAGGGGGAGCTACACTGGGAGTAATAATCTGCAGCATCATATGTATTAGGGGGAGCTACACTGGGAGTAATAACCTGCAGCATCATATGTCCTAGGGGGAGCTACACTGGGGGTAATAATCTGCAGCATCATATGTCCTAGAGGACCTATACTGGGAGTAATAATCTGCAGCATCATATGTATTAGGGGGAGCTACACTGGGAGTAATAATCTGCAGCATCATATATCCTAGAGGACCTATACTGGGAGTAATAATCTGCAGCATCATATGTATTAGGGGGAGCTACACTGGGAGTAATAATCTGCAGCATCATATATCCTAGAGGACCTATACTGGGAGTAATAATCTGCAGCATCATATGTATTAGGGGGAGCTACACTGGGAGTAATAATCTGCAGCATCATATATCCTAGAGGACCTATACTGGGAGTAATAATCTGCAGCATCATATGTACTAGGGGGAGCTACACTGGGAGTAATAATCTGCAGCATCATATGTCCTAGGAGGAGCTACACTGGGAGTAATAATCTGCAGCATCATATGTCCTAGGGGGAGCTACACTGGGAGTAATAATCTGCAGAATCATATGTCCTAGGGGTAGCTATGCTGGGAGCAATAATCTGCAGGATCATATGTCCTAGGGGTAGCTATGCTGGGAGTAATAATCTGCAGGATCATATGTCCTAGAGGGAGCTACACTGGGAGTAATAATCTGCAGAATCATATGTCCTAGGGGTAGCTATGCTGAGAGCAATAATCTGCAGGATCATATGTCCTAGAGGAGCTACACTGGGAGTAATAATCTGCAGCATCATATGTCCTAGGGGGAGCTACACTGGGAGTAATAATCTGCAGCATCATATGTCCTAGGGGGAGCTACACTGGGAGAAATAATCTCCAGCATCGTATGTCCTAGAGGAGCTACACTGGGAGTAATAATCTGCAGGATCATATGTCCTAGAGGAGCTACACTGGGAGTAATAATCTGCAGGATCACATGTCCTAGAGGAGCTATACTGGGAGTAATAATCTGCAGCATCATATGTCCTAGGGGGAGCTACACTGGGAGTAATAATCTGCATATGTATTAGGGGGAGCTACACTGGGAGTAATAACCTGCAGCATCATATGTCCTAGGGGGAGCTACACTGGGGGTAATAATCTGCATATGTATTAGGGGGAGCTACACTGGCAGTAATAATCTGCAGACATCATATGTCCTAGGGGGAGCTACACTGGGAGTAATAATCTGCAGCATCGTATGTCCTAGAGGAGCTACACTGGGAGTAATAATCTGCAGCATCATATGTCCTAGAGGAGCTACACTGGGAGTAATAATCTGCAGGATCATATGTCCTAGAGGGAGCTACACTGGGAGTAATAATCTGCAGCATCATATGTCCTAGGGGTAGCTATACTGGGAGTAATAATCTGCAGCATCATATGTCCTAGAGGGAGCTACACTGGGAGTAATAATCTGCAGCATCATATGTCCTAGGGGTAGCTATACTGGGAGTAATAATCTGCAGCATCATATGCCCTAGGGGGCGCTACACTGGGAGTAATAATCTGCAGCATCATATGTCCTAGGGGGCGCTACACTGGGAGTAATAATCTGCAGCATCATATGTCCTAGGGGGGGGGGGCTACACTGGGAGTAATAATCTGCAGCATCATATGTCCTAGGGGGAGCTATACTGGGAGTAATAATCTGCAGCATCATATGTCCTAGAGGGAGCTACACTGGGAGTAATAATCTGCAGCATCATATGTCCTAGGGGTAGCTATACTGGGAGTAATAATCTGCAGCATCATATGTCCTAGGGGGGGGCTACACTGGGAGTAATAATCTGCAGCATCATATGTCCTAGGGGGGCTACACTGGGAGTAATAATCTGCAGGATCATATGTCCTAGGGGGAGCTATACTGGGAGTAATAATCTGCAGCATCATATGTCCTAGGGGGAGCTACACTGGGAGTAATAATTTGCAGAATCATATGTCCTAGGGGTAGCTATACTGGGAGTAATAATCTGCAGAATCATATGTCCTAGAGGAGCTACACTGGGAGTAATAATCTGCAGAATCATATGTCCTAGGGGGCGCTACACTGGGAGTAATAATCTGTAGCATCATATGTCCTAGGGGGAGCTTTACTGGGGGAGTCACTTGTTGAGAAGGATCTGGGTGTAATAATCTGCAGAATCATATGTCCTAGGGGGAGCTTTACTGGGGGAGTCACTTGTTGAGAAGGATCTGGGTGTAATAATCTGCAGCATCATATGTCCTAGGGGGGCTACACTGGGGGAGTCACTTGTGGAGAAGGATCTGGGTGTAATAATCTGCAGCATCATATGTCCTAGGGGGGCTACACTGGGGGAGTCACTTGTAGAGAAGGATCTGGGTGTAATAATCTGCAGCATCATATGTCCTAGGGGGGCTACACTGGGGGAGTCACTTGTTGAGAAGGATCTGGGTGTAATAATCTGCAGCATCATATGTCCTAGGGGGCGCTACACTGGGGGAGTCACTTGTAGAGAAGGATCTGGGTGTAATAATCTGCAGCATCATATGTCCTAGGGGGCGCTACACTGGGGGAGTCACTTGTAGAGAAGGATCTGGGTGTAATAATCTGCAGCATCATATGTCCTAGGGGGAGCTACACTGGGGGAGTCACTTGTTGAGAAGGATCTGGGTGTATTTGTAAATAATAAACTCAATAACGGCACAATGTCAATCAGCTGCTTGTAAGGCCAGCAGGATATTGTCGTGTATTATAGAGGCATGGACTCGCGGGACAGGGATGTAATATTACCACTTTACAAAGCATTAGTGAGGCCTCATCTAGAATATGCAGGTCAGTTCTGGGCTCCAGTTCATAGAAAGGAGGAAAAATACAAAGAAGAGCAACGAAGCTAATAAGGGGCGCGGAGAATCCAAGTTATGAGGAAAGATTAAAAGAACTAAACTGATTTATCCATGAGAAGAGACGACTAAGGGGGGACATGAGGAACTTATATAAATATATTAATGGCGCATACAAAAAATATGGTGAAAACCTGTTCTCTCTTCAAAAAACAGGGGGGCGCCCCCTCCATCTGGAGAAAAAAAGGTCCAATCTCCAGAGGCGACAAGCCTTCTTTACTGTAAGAGCAGAGAATCTATGGAATAGCCGACCCCAGGTGCTGGTTCTTTACTGTAAGTGTGATGAATCTGTGGAATAGCCAGCCTCAGGAGCTGGTTCTTTACTGTAAGAGCATTGAATCTGTGGAATAGCCGACCCCAGGAGCTGGTTCTTTACTGTAAGAGCGGTGATTCTGTGGAATAGCCGACCCCAGGAGCTCGTTCTTTACTGTAACAGCGGTGAATCTGTGGAACAGCCAATCTCAGGAGCTGGTTCTTTACTGTAAGAGCGGTGAATCTGTGGAATAGCCAGCCTCAGGAGCTCGTTCTTTACTGTAACAGCGGTGAATCTGTGGAACAGCCGATCTCTGGAGCTGGTTCTTCCCTTCCTTTTTCCCATCTCTTGGTTGAAGTGGATAGACATATGTATTTTTTTAACCGTACTAACTATATAACTATGTAACTATGTAACTATGTAAAACAACATTTTTGATCATTAATTTAAGTAGTCTATTAATCTAGTACTGCAGGTCTGAGGCTGTGTATTTCGTACTACAATCAAGCCACCTAGTGATGGAATCTGGTACTGCAGGTGTGACACGGTTTTTCATGGATCTCACTAAATTGGAGGATGAGGCAGAGAAGGGGTAAATATAAGGTGACGCTCTCTGGAAGGGACATTACACGTCCCCATTACGTACTACATGGGAAAACACTGGTATAACCCTGACATGGAGATGGACTAAGGAATTTTTGTTGTCCGTAAACTTAATTGTACTAACCAGTGTCAGGCAGCTGCTGCAAAGGCAAAGAAATTCATGGGGTGCATTAAAAGGGGCCTAGATGAACATGATGAGAACCTGGCTCTACCACTTTATAAATCACTGGTCAGACCACACATGGAATATTATATACAGTACTGAGCGCCGCTGAATAAGAAAGACATAGCAGAGCTGGAGCGGGTTCAAAGGCGGGAAACTAAAGTAATAAGTGCAGTGGGAGGACTACAGGACCCAGTAAGATAATCAAAATTATGCTCATTTAGTTTAAAAAAACAAAAACGTCTGAGGGGTGACCTGATAACTATGTATAAATATATCACAGGTCGGTACAGAGACGTCTCATCATCTATTATATCCAGGACTGGAACTATAACAAGGGGACGACCACTATATCTAGAGGAAAGGAGGATTCCACACCAACATACAAGAGGATTCTCTACTGTAAGAGCAGTCACACTATGGACCCTCTACTGTAAGAGCAGTCACACTATGGAACCTCTACTATAAGAGCAGTCATACTATGGAATCTCTACTGTAAGAGCAGTCACACTATGGAACCTCTACTGTAAGAGCAGTCACACTATGGAACCTCTACTGTAAGAGCAGTCACACTATGGAACCTCTACTCAAAGAGCAGTCACACTATCGAACCTCTACTGTAAGAGCAGTCACACTATGGAACCTCTACTGTAAGAGCAGTCAGACTATGGAGCCTCTACTGTACGAGCAGTCACACTATGGAACCTCTACTGTAAGAGCAGTCACACTATGGAGCCTCTACTGTACGAGCAGTCACACTATGGAACCTCTACTGTAAGAGCAGTCACACTATGGAACCTCTGCTGTAAGAGCAGTCACACTATGGAACCTCTACTGTAAGATCAGTCACACTATGGAGCCTCTACTGTAAGATCAGTCACACTATGGAGCCTCTACTGTAAGAGCAGTCACACTATGGAGCCTCTACTGTAAGAGCAGTCACACTATGGAACCTCTGCTGTAAGAGCAGTCACACTATGGAACCTCTACTGTAAGAGCAGTCACACTATGGAACCTCTACTGTAAGAGCAGTCACACTATGGAACCTCTGCTGTAAGAGCAGTCACACTATGGAACCTCTACTGTAAGATCAGTCACACTATGGAGCCTCTACTGTAAGATCAGTCACACTATGGAGCCTCTACTGTAAGAGCAGTCACACTATGGAACCTCTACTGTAAGAGCAGTCACACTATGGACCCTCTACTGTAATAGCAGTCACACTATGGAACCTCTACTGTAAGAGCAGTCACACTATGGAGCCTCTACTGTAAGAGCAGTCACACTATGGACCCTCTACTGTAAGATCAGTCACACTATGGAACCTCTACTGTAAGATCAGTCACACTATGGAGCCTCTACTGTAAGAGCAGTCACACTATGGAACCTCTACTGTAAGAGCAGTCACACTATGGAACCTCTACTGTAAGAGCAGTCACACTACGGAACCTCTACTGCAAGATCAGTCACACTATGGAACCTCTACTGTAAGAGCAGTCACACTATGGAACCTCTACTGTAAGAGCAGTCACACTACGGAACCTCTACTGTAAGAGCAGTCACACTATGGACCCTCTACTGTAAGAGCAGTCACACTATGGAACCTCTACAGTAAGAGGAGTCACACTATGGAACCTCTACTGTAAGAGCAGTCACACTATGGAACCTCTACTGTAAGAGCAGTCACACTATGGAACCTCTACTGTAAGAGCAGTCACACTATGGAACTTCTACTGTAAGAGCAGTCACACTATGGAACCTCTACTGTAAGAGCGGTCACACTATGGAGCCTCTACTGTAAGAGCAGTCACACTATGGAGCCTCTACTGTAAGAGCAGTCACACTATGGAACCTCTACTGTAAGAGCAGTCACACTATGGAGCGCTCTACTGTAAGAGCAGTCACACTATGGAACCTCTACTGTAAGAGCAGTCACACTATGGAACCTCTACAGTAAGAGGAGTCACACTATGGAACCCTCTACTGTAAGAGCAGTCACACTATGGAACCTCTACTGTAAGAGCAGTCACACTATGGAACCTCTACTGTAAGAGCAGTCACACTATGGAGCCTCTACTGTAAGAGCAGTCACACTATGGAACCTCTACTGTAAGAGCGGTCACACTATGGAGCCTCTACTGTAAGAGCAGTCACACTATGGAACCTCTACTGTAAGAGCAGTCACACTATGGAACCTCTACTGTAAGAGCGGTCACACTATGGAGCCTCTACTGTAAGAGCAGTCACACTATGGAACCTCTACTGTAAGAGCAGTCACACTATGGAACCTCTACTGTAAGAGCAGTCACACTATGGAACCTCTACTGTAAGAGCAGTCACACTATGGAACCTCTACTGTAAGAGCAGTCACACTATGGAACCTCTACTGTAAGAGCAGTCACACTATAGAACCTCTACTGTAAGAGCAGTCACACTATGGAACCTCTACAGTAAGAGGAGTCACACTATGGAGCATCTACTGTAAGAGCGGTCACACTATGGAACCCTCTACTGTAAGAGCGGTCACACTATGGAGCCTCTACTGTAAGAGCAGTCACACTATGGAACCTCTACTGTAAGAGCAGTCACACTATGGAACCTCTACTGTAAGAGCAGTCACACTATAGAACCTCTACTGTAAGAGCAGTCACACTATGGAACCTCTACTGTAAGAGCAGTCACACTATGGAACCTCTACTGTAAGAGCAGTCACACTATGGATCCTCTACTGTAAGAGCAGTCACACTATGGAACCTCTACTGTAAGAGCGGTCACGCTATGGAACCTCTACTGTAAGAGCAGTCACACTATGGAACCTCTACTGTAAGAGCAGTCACACTATGGAGCCTCTACTGTAAGAGCAGTCACACTATGGAACCTCTACTGTAAGATCAGTCACACTATGGAACCTCTACTGTAAGAGCAGTCACACTATGGAGCCTCTACTGTAAGATCAGTCACACTATGGAACCTCTACTGTAAGAGCAGTCACACTATGGAACCTCTACTGTAAGAGCAGTCACACTATGGAACCTCTACTGTAAGAGCGGTCACACTATGGAACCTCTACTGTAAGAGCAGTCACACTATGGAACCTCTACTGTAAGAGCAGTCACACTATGGAACCTCTACTGTAAGAGCAGTCACACTATGGAGCCTCTACTGTAAGATCAGTCACACTATGGAGCCTCTACTGTAAGAGCAGTCACACTATGGAGCCTCTACTGTAAGAGCAGTCACACTATGGAACTGTCTGCAAGAGGAAGTTGTTATAGTGAATTCACAGACAGAGTTCACAGGGGTCTGGATGCCTTTCTTGCGTATAATAATATTACAAGATATAATTACTGGATTACTTTAGATTATTCGTTGATCCAGGGATTTATTCAGATTGTTGTATTGGAGTTGGGAGGGAATTATTCCCTGAAATGAGTAAATTGTCTTGTACCTTTGATTAGCTGTTTCTGCACCGGGAGTTGTACAGTGTTCAGGGGTCTCAGCAGTCAGTACTCTGTATAGCGGCCGTGCTCGGTTACTGCAGCTCTGAACACGTTATAACTCCCGGTGCCGGAGGCTGCAAACACAGCTGATCGGTGCAGGGCCCGAGTTGGACCCCCGCCATACATATACTGATGACCTATCCTGTGGATAAGTCAGCAGTATAAAAAAAGGTACTTTCTTACTATGTAACTATAATATTGCCCCCTAGTGATGTCACCTAGAACTGCAGGTCCGACACTGTATTCCATGACTACAATAACGGCACGTAGTGACGTCACCAGGTAGTTTCACATGACGTCACCAGGTAGTTTCACATGAAGTCAGCAGGTAGTTTCACATGACTTCAGCAGGTAGTTTCACATGACGTCAGCAGGTAGTTTCACATGACGTCAGCAGGTAGTTTCACATGATGTCACCAGGTAGTTTCACATGATGTCACCAGGTAGTTTCACATGACGTCACCAGGTAGTTTCACATGACGTCACCAGGTAGTTTCACATGATGTCACCAGGTAGTTTCACATGACGTCAGCAGGTAGTTTCACATGACGTCACCAGGTAGTTTCACATGACGTCACCAGGTAGTTTCACATGACGTCAGCAGGTAGTTTCACATGACGTCACCAGGTAGTTTCACATGACGTCAGCAGGTAGTTTCACATGACGTCACCAGGTAGTTTCACATGACGTCACCAGGTAGTTTCACATGACGTCACCAGGTAGTTTCTCATGACTTCAGCAGGTAGTTTCACATGACGTCACCAGGTAGTTTCACATGACGTCACCAGGTAGTTTCACATGACGTCACCAGGTAGTTTCACATGACGTCACCAGGTAGTTTCACATGACGTCACCAGGTAGTTTCACATGACGTCACCAGGTAGTTTCACATGACGTCAGCAGGTAGTTTCACATGACGTCAGCAAGCCTAAAACAGACAGACAGATCAGGGGTAACAAACACGTTTCGATCCTTCAGTTTGATTCTCTGTCCGTGGGACCCGATGATGTGTATTTGATTCTGAGCTTCACTGGTTATGAGGACTAATGTACAGCGCTGCAGACTAGGGCGGTGATATAGAAATAATGGGAAATAGACGGATCAGTAACGTTGCCAGCGCAGCGACTCCGCAGACGGCTCAGACCGGCCCGAGGTCTTTAGGGTTTGGCCTCATTCTACTTTCACTTTTTCCTTCTTTCACTTTCACTTTCTTGATAATTTCCCCGGGTTCTTCCCAGGATGGTGGGCGTCTCCCAGAAATCCTATAAATGAAGCATGAGCAGCTGCGTCCATGTAAACGCCCCGACATATAGAGGGATCTGCACAGCTAGAGAGTGGGACCCCCAATCCAGATCATTGCACAGGAGGCGCGGTCCGAGGCTGAGCAGCTGCCGGGTATGTAGAGGTCTCCTCATCTATAGGTGATCACAGATAATCTATACGGTGCAGTCCGGGTCAGCGCCTCCTCTGCATCCTACAATGTATGTGCCCCTACTGACCGGTCATTGAAACATGTCGGGGTACCGGGTATAACAGGGGGTAACGGGTCCATGGGGTGAGGACAATAACTGGTACAGGGCTCTACTGCCCGGAGGCTTGAAAACCTTGTGAAGCTGCCAACAGCAGTACAGGCATGATACCCGATCCAGCACCCACTACAGCACCCGCTACAACACCCGCTACAACACCCGCTACAACACTTGCTACAGCACCCACTACAGCACCCGTTACAGTACCCGCTACAACACCCGATACAGCACCTGCTGCAACACCCGATACAACACCCGATACAACACCCGATACAGCATCCACTACAACACCTGTTTCAGCACCCGCTACAATACCCGATACAGCACCCGGTACAACACCCACTACAACACCCGTTACAGCACCCGCTACAACACCCGATACAGCACCCGCTACAACACCCGCTACAACACCCACTACAACACTTGCTACAGCACCCACTACAGCACCCGTTACAGTACCCGCTACAATACCCGATACAGCACCCGGTACAACACCCACTACAACACCCATTACAGCACCCGCTACAACACCCGATACAGCACCCGGTACAACCCCCACTACAACACCCGATACAGCACCCGCTACAACACCCGAGACAGCACCCGGTACAACACCCACTACAACACCCGATACAGCACCCGCTACAACACCCGATACAGCACCCACTACAACACCCGATACAGCACCCACTACAACACCCGATACAGCACCCGGTACAACACCCGCTACAGCACCTGCTCCAACACCCGATACAACACCCGATACAGCACCCACTACAACACCCGTTTCAGCACCCGCTACAACACCCGATACAGCACCCGGTACAACACCCACTACAACACCCATTACAGCACCCGCTACAACACCCGATACAGCACCCGGTACAACCCCCACTACAACACCCGATACAGCACCCGCTACAACACCCGAGACAGCACCCGGTACAACACCCACTACAACACCCGATACAGCACCCGCTACAACACCCGATACAGCACCCACTACAACACCCGATACAGCACCCACTACAACACCCGATACAGCACCCGGTACAACACCCGCTACAGCACCTGCTCCAACACCCGATACAACACCCGATACAACACCCGATACAGCATCCACTACAACACCTGTTTCAGCACCCGCTACAATACCCACTACAGCACCTGCTGCAACACCCGATACAACACCTGTTACAGCACCCACTATAATACCTTCTACAACACCTGCTACAACACCCGATACAACACCCACTACAGCAACCACTATAACACCTTCTACAGCACCTGCTACAACACCTGATACATCACTGCAGCCCCTTCATTCTAGTTAAAACTCACATATAGAAGTCACATATAGAAGTCACGTATAGAAATCACACCTAGAAGTTACATATACAAGTCACATATAGCAAGCACGTATAGGAGTCACATATAGAAGGCACATATAGACGGCCATGTGGAAGTAACATATAGAATTCACATATAACAGGCACATATATGAGTCGCATATAGAAGTTACATATAGAGTCACATATAGCAGTCACATATAAATGTCTCATGTAGCAGTCACATATCGGATTCACTTCTAACAGTCACATAAAGAAATCACATATAGAAGTCACATCTGGAAGTTACATATAGAAGTCACATATAGCAGTTACATATAGAAGTCACATATAGCAGTTACATATAGAAATAACATATAGTAGTCTCACAAAGACGTCACATATAGAAAGCACATATAGAAGTCACATAGAGAAAGCACACGTAGAAGTCGCATATAGAAGTCACATATAGAAAGCACATATAGAAGTCACATATAGAAGTCACATATAGAAGTCACATAAAGCTACATTGTTGATACGATTCATGAAACAAAAAGCATTTGTAGCAAAAAAAATATTCAACATTTTAACAAAGAAGCCGGAGTGCGTGTCCGAGAAAACCTCCCCTTACGTGTGTCGACGTCGCGTTTTCTTGTCGGGGTCCGTAGCCATAACTTCATGATGCGTAGTACACCTGGATGATGTCATTGCACCTGGATGATGTCATTGCACCTCGATGATGTCATTGCACCTGGATGATGTCATTGCACCTGGATGATGTCATTACACCTGGATGATGTCATTACACCTGGATGATGTCATTGCACTTGGATTATGTCATTGCCCCTGGATGATGTCATTGCACCTGGATGATGTCATTACACCTGGATGATGTCATTGCACCTGGATGATGTCATTGCACCTGGATGATGTCATTGCACCTGGATGATGTCATTGCACCTGGATGATGTCATTACACCTGGATGATGTCATTGCACCTGGATGATGTCATTGCACCTGGATGATGTCATAACACATGGATGATGTCTTTGCACCTGGATGATGTCATTGCACCTGGATGATGTCATTACACCTGGATGATGTCTTTGCACCTGGATGATGTCATTGCACCTGGATGATGTCATTGCACCTGGATGATGTCATTGCACCGGACCCACCATCTATATGCGTCTCGGTTGAGAACATTTATAGATAATATTAACGAATAATAAGAAAGAAAATTCAATGGAAAAGACTAAACTAGAACATGAGGGATTCTTCTACCTTAATTTAGAATCCAAAATGCCTCCCTGTGAGAAGTGTCGTCCCCGGTAACCCCCCCCCCCCTCCTAGGTCTATTAACCCTTTTGATGGTGTAAACTTGTAAGTACTGACATTTCTATTGTGTCTTTGTAAGAAATGACGGGACGCTCCGGACAAGGCGCGGTCCTCATGTCATCGGTGGGGGCCGCCCCTGACGAGTTTTCTGCAGTCCCAACCTTGCAGCGGTGCAGCCTTTATATGGTAGATTATCGGATATTTTATGTGTCATCTCAATGAGGATGAAGCTCCGGGACGACTTGGAACGGATCCAGTTCGGGTTTTATAAGTTTTGTATCTTGTTCGGTTCTTCCAGGATTTCTAGAAGATTTGGAGCAGTTGACTGGTGGCGCCATGAAGACGACCCTCAGGAGGTGGTGGTGGATTTCCACTTTTCTGGTGATGGCCGTGATGGGTGACGTCCCAGTGGATTCGCTCACAGACGCTGGGACTGAGGCGGTCAGACTGGTCAGAGAAGATTTCCACAAGGACAAGAATATCAAAAATGCCTTCCAAGTGTCCTCCATACTGACCGAAGTGTATGAGGTAAGTGATGAACATGGATGATCAGAGTCGTAGTCCAGGGGCCGCCGTCCTGGAAGACAAGGATATAACAGAGTCATATTTCCTGGGTTTATTATTATGGATTTCACGACTTTTCTGTTATTTCCTTTCCCATTTTTAGGAAAATTCTGGTGGGACATTTGTTAAAGTCAAATTTACAATGAAACCGACGAGCTGCCAGAAACACAAGTGGATGAGCGAAGACTGCACCCCCATAACGACCGTCAAGGTGAAGGGTTCACATAACTATACTGCACCTGGACCTTATATACCTGCCGCTATATACCTGACTGCTGACATTACAACCCATAGCAAAAACAGGCAGTGGGGGAGGGGTGGCTTCCAGGAGATCTGGTGTCTCTGTTTGTGGGTGTATGTGTATGTATGGTTACATATGTGGGTGCATGTATGATTGTATATGTGGGTGTATGTATATACAGTATATGGTTGTATATGTGGTTGTATGTATGGTTGTATATGTGGGTGTATGTATATGTATGGTTGTATATGTGGGTGTATGTATGGTTGTATATGTGGGTGTATGTATGGTTGTATATGTGGGTGTATGTATATGTATGGTTGTATATGTGGGTGTATGTATGGTTGTATATGTGGGTGTATGTATGGTTGTATATGTGGGTGTATGTATAGTTGTATATGTGGGTGTATGTATGGTTGTATATGTGGGTGTATGTATATGTATGGTTGTATATGTGGGTGTATGTATGGTTGTATATGTGGGTGTATGTATGGTTGTATATGTGTGTGTATGTATGGTTGTATATGTGGGTGTATGTATGGTTGTATATGTGGGTGTATGTATATACAGTATATGGTTGTATATGTGGTTGTATGTATGGTTGTATATGTGGGTGTATGTATATGTATGGTTGTATATGTGGGTGTATGTATGGTTGTATATGTGGGTGTATGTATGGTTGTATATGTGGGTGTATGTATATGTATGGTTGTATATGTGGGTGTATGTATGGTTGTATATGTGGGTGTATGTATGGTTGTATATGTGGGTGTATGTATAGTTGTATATGTGGGTGTATGTATGGTTGTATATGTGGGTGTATGTATATGTATGGTTGTATATGTGGGTGTATGTATGGTTGTATATGTGGGTGTATGTATGGTTGTATATGTGGGTGTATGTATGGTTGTATATGTGTGTGTATGTATGGTTGTATATGTGGGTGTATGTATGGTTGTATATGTGGGTGTATGCATATGTCTTGTTGTAGATCTGGGTGTACATATGGTTGTATATGTATATGTATGGTTGTATATGTGGGTGTATGTATGGTTGTATATGTGGGTGTATGTATGGTTGTATATGTGGGTGTATGCATATGTCTTGTTGTAGATCTGGGTGTACATATGGTTGTATATGTATATGTATGGTTGTATATGTGGGTGTATGTGTATGTATATTACATGTATAGGTGTGTATCTGTATTCTTCTCTGTGTATGTATATATGTGTGTGTATATCTTTATATATGTGTGTGTATGTGTATGTATGGTTGTATATGTGCGTGTATGTATATATGGTTGTATATGTGCGTGCATGTGTATGTATATTACATGTATAGGTGTGTATCCATATTCTTCTCTGTGTATGTATGTATGTATGTATGTATGTATGTGTGTATATCTTTATATATGTGTGTGTATGTATGTTACATGTATATGTGTATATCCGTATTCTTCTCTGTGTATGTATATATGTGTGTGTATATCTTTATATATATATATGTGTGTGTATGTATGTATGTATATATGTGTGTATGTGTATGTATGTATATATGTGTGTGTATGTGTATGTATGTATATATGTGTGTGTATGTATGTATATGTATATATGTGGGTGTATATATGGTTGTATCTGTATTCTTCTCTGTATATGTATGTATGTGTGTATATCTTTATATATGTGTGTGTATGTATATGTATAGTTGTATGTGTGTGTGTGTATATATATATATTGTTGTATATGTGGGTGTATGTATATGTATGGTTGTATATGTGGATGTATATTACATGTATAGGTGTGTATCTGTATTCTTCTCTGTGTATGTGTGTATGTGTGTATATCTTTATATATGTGTGTGTATGTGTATGTATGTATATATGTGTGTGTGTATATCTTTATATATATATATATGTGTATGAATATAATATATATACAAAAATAAAATAAATACATTAGCGGATTTGCCCAGAAGATTCTCCACATATATTAACGCCTACATTGTATTTTCTTATCAGAGAACCTACGACTGCATCGGCTGCTTCCAGTTTAATTCCAGTGGGAATCTCCTTGAAACGGGATATCAGAAATGTGTGCGCCGAATTCATGCAAAAACGGTGAGCGGTTCCTAACCCAATATATGTAAATATCTTCACTGTCATCATTGGGGAACAGAAATTGTGATACAGTAAAATTCCTTCAATCTTCTGATAGTCCAGAAATCCCAATAGTCCAGAACTGCTCCGTGGTCTTGAAACGCTTTCCTTAGCAGTTTGTTTCTGTGACATCCGATAATCCATAATATCTGATAATCTGTCAGGTCTCGCACAATGATGGAATGAGCTGAATATCCCCCCCCCCCATCACTTTATAGGCAGAAGTGAGAAAAGAAAGGCGCAAAAAATGTAATAAACTGAAAAAGAAAACACGTGCCGTCGTGGGTAAATACAGCTTCCGGAGGTGAGCCCCTCTCCTGAGATGTGAGTATGTGGCAGGGCTCGGGGTGCGTGGACCGGACCTCCCGCTTTACTGCCTAGAACCACTGATCATATGGAGCGCTCATGTTATATATAAAGTCCCTCCATTCTACTTGTAACAATCTATAATATAGACACCGGGGACCGGGACACTAAACCACTGGATAACAGGGACTAGGACACAAAGGTGCGGATGATGAGGATAAAGATGCAGATGATGGTGATGAATGATGATGCAGATGATGAGGATGATGCAGATGATGAGGATGGTGATGCAGATGATGAGAATGATGATGGGGATGATGATGATGCAGATGATGAGGATGATGATGCAGATGATGAGGATGATGATGATGCAGATGATTATGAGGATGATGATGGGGATGATGAGGATGATGATGATGCAGATGATGAGGATGATGATGCAGATGATGAGAATGATGATGGGGATGATGAGGATGATGATGCAGATGATGATGGGGATGATGAGTATGATGAGGATGATGATGCAGATGATGATGGGGATGATGATGCAGATGATGATGATTATGAGGATGATGATGATGATGATGCAGATGATGAGGATGATGGGGATGATGAGGATGATGATGAGGATGATGATGAGGATGATGATGCAGCCTCTGTCTCTTTCATGTTTCAGCGCTCCAGGTGGAGAATACGACAATTAACCTCATCCTCCGCATGAGAACGTCTCTCTGACCTCATCACACGATATGACATATACCTGATTTTCCATGGATGCCTTTATATTCTCCTATGTAACATTTATGGACATGACACTAATAATGAGGAGGAGACCCCGGGGATCTGAGCTGATAACTGCGAGACAATTGTATGTGAAGTCGCGAGGACAAGCAGAATGTGGACCAACAGGAGGCGACAGGCGGAAGACGCAGCGAAGAACGTGGTGGGGATCCGGCCAGAGCAAAATCTTCAGGAAGTTTTCGGGGGGAATTTATCACCTTTCTACGGCAGTTGCAAATTGTAGCAAATTTGGGACTTTTGGCCTTTTTTGCACTGCCCTCGACGTAAAACTTTTATAATTGACACTATTATATAGTGGATTCCACTGTGTGGGGTTTAGTGAGGTAGAGGACTGGGCCGGGCCCCGTTACAATCCCCCATCAGACAATTAAACAAAACATGAATGCTCACCTCTCAGCTCATCTTCGCCCCTCCAGGTCCCCTCCGACTTCGCACGGTCGGTCAAAAGATGCAAAACATTTTTATGAGGCGTTCATCTCCTAATAAATATATCGCATCTCACTCCATCTTTCTTTATATTAATACCGGTGTCACACCGAACCACTTCCAAGCATCGCGAAGAGGGACAACTGCTGCAGCGCACGTGCCGCGGATTATTTTTTTCCCTTTTAAGCCACGCCTCTAACCCTGCCCAATCCCCGCACATACACACCCGCTTCAGCCCACACAGGATCATGCTCCCATATTGCCTACCACACAGTATAATGCCCCCATAGCTGCCCCATACAGTATAATGCCCCATAGCTGCCACCATACAGTATAATGCCCACATAGCTGCCACCATACAGTATAATGTCCCCATAGCTGCCACCATACAGTATAATGCCCCATAGCTGCTACCATACAGTATAATGCTCCCATAGCTGCCCCATACAGTATAGTGCCCCTATAGATTCTTCCATACAGTATAATGCCTCCACAGCTGCCCCATACAGTATAGTGCCCCTTTAGCTGCCCCATATAGTATAATGCCCCTCTAGCTGTCACCATACAGTATTATGCCCCTTAGCTACCCCATAGAGTATAATGCCCCCTTAGTTGCCCCTAGTGCCCATGTAGATAGTGCCACACAGTGCCCATGTAGATAGTGCCATACACAGTGCCCATGTAGATAGCACCACAGTGTCCCCTGTAAATATTGCCACAGTGCCCATGTAGATAGTGCCATCCCCTGTAGATAGCGATACCCCCTCCGTAGCCATTGGAACTCTCGTCGGCAACGCAGTGACCGGTGATTCCACTATGGAGGAGCCACTGACGTTATTGTCCATATATGGACAGTGACGTAGAGGGATTCCCCTGGCTGAGCGCTTAAAGTAGCGCTGTGCCTGGAGAGTCCTCTGTACTTATGCTGAAGCAGGGAGCTGATGGTTCCCTGCTTCAGCATTAGGTTCAACTGTATTTGCGTCCTGAGGACGCAGATACAGTTGACAGCGGGACACTGGCCGAAAACCGGGAGTCTCCCTGAATCCGGGACGGTTGAGAGGTATGTTGGTGTATGAAACTCAAGTCTTAATAAATCCCCCCTATGTGTCCTCCTCCTCCTCCCCGCTGGGATCCACTCCAGATTCAGGCTGGGAGATATTTGCCCTTGAATATTGTAATGTAGAGTGTAAGTTCTGTTAGTTTAGGAGTGAAGTAACATCAGTAAAGGTTATAATAAATGGGGGGGTATAAATAAAATATGGCCTCCTGGCGTGGTGGAAGTCCATGCTCTTCTTCCACTGTATGGGTAAGTTCACACGTAGCGTAAATACTGCAGATTTTTAACAATGGATTTCGTTTCGTAAAATCGTCAGCGTAATCCAGTAGCAGCAAACCGGATGAGATTAGAACAAATCTCCACCACACGCGGCGTAAACGATGAGCGTAAAAACCTTTCATATATTGACCGGCGGTGCAATTTTTTAATCCGCAGCATGTCAACTGTATTTGCGTAATCGCTGCTTTTGTGTTGCTGGTTTTCCCCATTGAATTCAATGGAGATGTAAAACCCCCAACAAGTAGCAGATGTTGCGATTTTTGCTACGGAAAAGATGCGATTCCGCCACAAAAATCGCAACTCAGAAAAAAAAAAAATCTTATACTTACCCAGATCTCTCTGCTTCTCCGTCCAGGCCGGCCTCCAGTCATGACGAGTCATCCCATGTGAGCGCTGCAGCCAATCACAGGCCAATCACAGGCTGCAGCGATCACATGGGATGAAACGTCATCCCTGTAGGCCGGGCCGCAGACAGAAGCGGGTAAGTATGCGCGGTTTCTTTTTTCTGTTTTCCGCAGCAGACATTCCAGACAAAAATCTCGGGGATCCTCGTAAACTTTATATTTTTACTTTTAGAAAGATCGATGCTCGGATCGAAACGGTGGGAATAATTATCTGTCTGTGTTCACTTACTCTGAATAAATCTTATATGTTTAAGCATCAACTCTCTATATGTGAGTGCTGTGGATTCATAGATAGATAGATCTTTCATCCCGAGCTTCCGGGTTCATGTATAGAATGCCAGAAGAACAGTGAAGACTGACACTTACACAGGCAGTGCGGTAGGAGAGAGAGGCGGTAAGTCATTCTACATAACAATGGAGGCGAGGTACACTCAATATATAAAAGAAGAAAAAATCTGATGATATTACTAAAAGACGACCACGGGAATGTAATAGTAGAGGACAAAGAGGGGGCTGAGATATTAAACACGTAGTTCTCCTTGGTGACCACAGATGAGCTCACAGTGCCAGATATTCAGGGGGACAGTAATAAAGGTTCCCCACCCAATATTACCTGCTTAACACAAGAGGAAGTACAGCTAAGTGGGAGCAAATAAAATATTCATAAAGCCCTCGGCCCAGACAGCATTCACCCACGGGTATTAAGGGAATTGAGCTGAGTATTAGACAGACCATTGTATCTCATCTTCTTAGACTCCCTTGTAACAGGATCAGTGCCACAGGATTGGAGGTGGCTGATGTTGTAGGACAAAAAGGTGGAACCAGGTAACTACGGTCCAGTAAGTCTGACATCTGTCCTATGTAAAATATATGAGATGTGCTGCAAAAGTATATGTCACGATCTGTGGGTATGTGGCCCCACTGGGCCGTACCGCCGTAGCGGGATAGCAGCTGGCCAAACGGTGTACCAAGTCAATGTGTATATAGTCCACGCACAAGGCTACCTGTAGCAGCTTGGACAGTATTAACGGCTAGGCTCAGATGGGACCTTGGCAGGAGACACCAGGCGCGGTGTAACACAGCAGGCGTGACCGATGGCACAACACAACTCCAACTTTCTAAATGCACAGGAACAACAGTAGCACGGGATATAGGATACAGGTAGCAGGTACGGGAGCACTGGGAACTGGATAACACGACAACGCTCGGGCAATGAGTGAAAGGGCAGAGCCCTTTTTATAGTCCAGGGTGATGATGGGTAAATAGATGATTATTTTCATGTGCGCGCGCTGGCCCTTCAAGGCCGGGCATGAGCGTGCGCGCGCACCCTACGGAACACAGTAGAACGGAGCAGAAGTAAGCGCTGGCATCTCCTGGGGAGAAGATGCGGGCCAGCTTTTACAGATCCATGACTGCGGCCGACGGGGGAGTGAGTGATCCCGACGGTCCGCGCCCGTGGACGCTACAGTATATACCAGAAAAAAGTCTAATCACGGATAACCAGCATGGATTCATAAAAAACGGGTTGTGCCTAACCACAGGGACTGCGGGACATATATGCAAGTGGGTAAATAACTGGTTAAGGGACAGACAACAAAACTTTTTAGGATACTTAAAGGGGTATTCCCATCTCAGACATTTATGGAATCTATTAAAAGGATTTTTCCATAAATGTCTGATATGTGCGGCTACCAGCCCTGGGACCCGCACCTATGCCACAAACGTCGTTCCTGGTGAGCTGGCCGTTGGCCGCTGATTCCATACGGGAGCTCAGTGGAGTGGTTGTCAGACATGCGCACGGCTCTCTCTATTCTGTTTTATAGGAACAGCGGAGCAGCACGTGCTGTGGATGTGCCATAAATGTGTGTGATGGGAATAAATCTCAGCTTGATTATAAAATAATAAATAAAGATCGAGATAAGCTGCAGCCCGGGCGAGAAGGTGGAAGATGAAATTTAATGTTAATAAATGTAATGTAATGCACCATGGCCGCAGTAATCGTATTAATGCATATACATTACATAGAATAAACCCGGGGATAATAAAACAAGAGAAGGACCTGGGTATTCTGGTTACATATAAGCTAAGCAGCAGCACTCAATGTCAGGCAGCAGCTGCAAAAGCAAATAGGATTTTAGGATGTATAAAAAGAGAGATAAAAACCTGTGATTCAAATGTAATATTACCCCTCTATAAAAGTAATATTACCCCTCTATAAATGTACTATTACCCCTGTATAAATCCCTTGTAAGGCCACATCTCGAATATGGGATTCAGATTTCGTCTCCACATTGTAAAAAGTATATAGGAGTTCAGAGGCGGGCGACTACATTATTTAATGGGATGGGAGGTCTCTCTTATAATGAAGGTTAGAAAAATCAGGCTTGTTAAACTTGGAAGCCTTAGACTGGGTTCACACGAGCATGTTACGTCCGTAAAGGACGGAACGTATTTTGGCCGCAAGTCCCGGACCGAACACAGTGCAGGGAGCCGGGCTCCTAGCATCATAATTATGTAAGATGCTAGGAGTCCCTGCCTCTCTGTGGAACTACTGTCCCGTACTGAAAACATGATTACAGTACGGGACAGTTGTCCTGCAGAGAGGCAGGGACTCCTAGCGTTGTACATAACTATGATGCTAGGAGCTGTGTTCGGTCCGGGACTTGCGTTCCATTACGGACCGAACATGCTCGTGTGAACCCAGCCTTAGAGATGATCTTATTAGCATGATTTATTCTTTCCATGGACTCTAGGGGACTTTCATTGCTTGTGGAAGAAAGATGATTCAGACATTAATATAGGAAAGGATTCTTTACAGTTAGAGCAGTCAAACTATGGAATTCTCTACGCGAAGAGTTGGTAATGGCAAATATGTCCGAATTTAAAAAAGTTGGAGATGATTAATGAATGACTAATGACGCAGAGGGTATAACTAATCTAGTAATGAATGACGTGTAATTGATCGAGAAATATGGAACTTGGTGGACACGTGTCCTATGTAACTATGTAATGCAGCTTTATATATGTGAAGCAAAGCGAATTGATCATAAAGCAAGAAAAAAAACAAAACAGGATGACTCATGAGATGTCATCACAATTTAAAGAAAAGAAGGAGCGGCCAGGAACAAAGAAGAGCATCAGCGGGGAACGGAGGTTCGGTAAATACACAGAAAATGTATATTGTTATTTTGTAAACCCAAGTAAACTCTATTTCAATTCCTGGAATACCCCTTTAAGAACAAACTTTACCCTGGTTCTTAAGTGGTTAAAGCCCAGCTTCTCTGAAAGCCTAAATGTCCAGGTGTGATAGCAGTTTAACCCCCTCCCCCCTCCTGTGACAGATATGGGGAGCTGTTTGCAGGGTCTGCACATTGTATCTCTGCTAGATGCCCCTGTGCTGCTGGATACACAAAAGAAAAACTGTGGTCACCGGGTGGAAGGGAAACTCCTGGTAAATGGCGAGGACTCAAACATCTCCCTGATCTCAGCTTCCTGGACTGTGACATGCAGGGAAGAGGGAGATAGAGGGAATCTGCAGCCACTTGTATCTGGGTATTCAGGCAAGAGGAAGTTAAGACTGCAAGGACCCATTATCCACTTTACCTGCCCAGGACCTTAACCATCCTTCTTTGAATCAACACACCAACACCTTCTTTATGGAAATGTGGAAGTGGCCACAGCTTTATTCTTATTTACAAACATCGGCATGAAGACATATATATATATTTATTTCTCTCTCCTCCTGAAATGCCGATGCTCCCTGTCTCCATCAGGCATGTAGGGTGCTACCTCCGTCTTCATCTGCCGTACTTTCCGCCAAGAAGGGGAACTGAGAAACCTACTCAGTCCCCCGACCACCCCCACCAAGCAACGCCAACCCTCTCTCGGCACCATCCAAGAGGTCCAATAAAAAGATATCGAGCCCGATATCATTCAGATGCACTCCATCCGGCGCCAGCAAATCTGCATTATCCCCCTCCAGGGACTGGTGTCGCAACCCGATCCCCCCTATAGAGCGAATGAACCGCGACACCCGCACATTAATTAGCTTGCGCACTCTCTCCAACGCTGCCATGTTCCTCGCTCCTCGCCACACCGTGCGCGCCACTATCTCAGACCAAACTACCACGCAACGGGCGAACAGGTCCTGAAAACGCGCCAAATCCGTCCGTATAAATGACAATAACTCGGCCATTTTTACTTGGCCGATATCATTTCCACCAGCATGTATTATCAGGACAACAGGTCCGTCCGTACGTGTGCCTTGTAACTGCCACTACTTCTGGCAGTAACTGCACCCACCGTAATCCCCGGACACCTCTCCAATGGACGTCGGCCTGTGAGAGGCCCAAATTTGGACCTAACGGCCTCCGTCCCGCTCGAACCGCTGCCCAATGCACGTACGAATGCCCCAAGATCCACACTTGGGGGCGCCGCGACCCTAACAAAGAAATTAAGCTACATTCCGGTCAAATGAAGATACAGGCAGGATTAACATAACACTCCATATAAAACAAGGAAGGAAAACAGGGGTGGAGGGGGGGGGGGTGAAGGGGGCGACATTTTTACTATAAAAATTTCCAGCTTACACACTCTTTAAAACCAAATCCGGTCGCACATATGACTTATAGCTATTAGACCGCCATCTACCCAGACTCATGATAGCCGCCGAATCCAAGCCCAAGGCATCCGCCTCAGTTGCCGCCCCTATCCTAAACGAATGTGTACCAAACTCGCCCGGTGGCAAACCCAGGTACCTCAGACCGGCCTTAAAAATCGCCTCAAATTGAAAACGCGACATTGCGGATCCATCCTGATGGATCAAGAATTGAGCCCCGGGCACTCGGACCAACACGAATTCCTGGACCCATTTTACCGGGCAATACTGCCCCCCAATCCTCCCAATCGACAGCCAAGCCCCCCTCCCTACCATGTCAGTCTTTGACCTCCGCACACAGACCCTGAGAGAATCTCCCAACGTCACTACATCCGATCCGAGAAGACCACCGCTTGCCCCCACGCTGTGCGGAACCAGCTCACTAACCCGTAATGCGGCAAAGAAAGCCAAAGAAAACGCCGCGCCGAACAAGGACACTTCATATTCATCCCGACACACAAAACATAAAACGGCTAGAGACTTCCGGTTCCGGCGCTGGGATGTGAGGACGGAGCTACATGAGCTCCTGAAGCCCTGATCCCCTAACCCATCTACGCCACACACCCGCAGGATATAAACACCCAGGCATTAGGAGGAGAGGTGGGGGAAAAGAACCGGGCGGTTTATGGAGAGATATCTCCTTCGGAGCGGCAGCAGAGAGATCTCCTGTCCGGCAGAGCACAGCACACGAGGCGAGGGGCCATCCAAGATGGCGGCGCCGCTGCAGCCACCACATGCACAGAGCCGGTCTCAGAGCCCAGAAATTCAGAGGGAAATGCTATCGCCGTCGGCAATGTCTGACTCACAGATTGATTATCGGAAGCTGGCAATTGAGGTAGCTACCCAACTGGCCCCCGACATCAGAGAGTCCTTAATAGCCACAGTCACAACAACGCTCCAAAAACTCCAAAATGAGATGACATCTCATGGCAATCGACTAGATGAATTGGAGCAGCGGGTTGGTCTCATGGAGGATGAATCAGCAGGGGCACATACCTGCATTAGAGACCTAATGCGAGATAATACAAAACTCAGAGACCGCTTAGAAGATCTTGAGAATCGGTCAAGAAGAAACAATTTAAGGATAGTGGGACTGCCTGAGCATATTAGACCGCAGCTCCTCCAGGGCATCTGCGAGACGGAGTTACCAGAAGCGCTAGGCCTGACCAGATCTTGCAGAGTGGAAAGGGCACACAGAGTGGGCCCCCCTGGTCCGAGCGCCAACGCCAAAGGAGAGCCGCAAAGCAGACCGCGCCAGTTGATCATGCGGTACTTGGATTACAATGATAAAGAGGAACTCTTGCGCACTTTCAGGAACCGTAATACCCCTTTGCATATAAGAGGGACAAAAATCATACTGTTTGCAGATTATTCGGCGGAAGTCACAAGGCGTCGGAGAGCATTTGGAGGGGTCTGCACCTCCCTTTACAAACGCAAAATCAAATTTCAGCTACAGTATCCGGCCACTTTGAGGATCATACAGACGGATGGCGCCACCAAGGTATTCCACAATCCTGAAGAGGCGGCATTGTATGTAGACAAGATCCCTGGACTTCGGGGTCCTAGACAATCGGGAGAGGAGACGGCGAGTCAAGGTACAGGAGAGGAAGGTCCCCGTGCACCAGTTTCTTCACCGAGGGACTGTACATGGTCAGATATCGCCCGCAATTCCACTTCCTCACCCAAGCAACAACGGGCAGAATCGTCGAAGATGCCACATCGACAACGTTCAGAAAATCGGCTTGTAACCATCCCGGACTGATAAGTATCGCATAGAGGCTCCATGAGCGCATTTGATTGTGCCTTATATATTTATGTGGCAATTGGTTCTGGTGGGATATTATGATGACAAAATTCATGCTATAATAGGCATAAGCACTTGTACTGGTGTTGTATAGGAAGCCCAACCTATTTTGATACTTTAAAAATTAAAATATGAAGTTCCAGTATATCACGAAAAGATGGCGGGAAGGGGAGGGGGGGAGGGGTCACAGACCAGAAAAAAGTGAAGTTATGTATGCCAATTTAAAGTTTGTCCCACAGGAAATGCTGGTGACATTCCTGGATGGGCATTTTGTTGTTAAAGGTTGTGCCAATTCTCTGGCACCAAATGTAAATGTTGTTATTGAAATGTTGGGAGCAATCTGGAGCAGACGCTGCCGAGCGGCTATCAAGGCAACAAAGCACTTTTGCCTAGAAATAGATATATATGACCAGTCAATAGTGAACCTTTTCGGAACGCCCAATTTATGCAGCTGACCTCGTGGAATGTAAAGGGGCTCAGATCCCCTAACAAGAGAATGATGGTACTCCGTCACTTAAAAAAACTCCATACGGACATCGCTCTTCTTCAGGAGACACATTTGGAGGAGAGCGACTTCCACCGCATGAAAAAGTTGTGGGTGGGCCAAGTATACGGCTCTTCAGCTTGTGGCCATAAAGCGGGGGTACTTATTTTAATAAATAGAAACCTGGTTCATGAGGTAATCCACACTGATGCAGATAGGGAAGGGCGACTGCTCCATATTACTCTAAGCACACCATGCGGGGTATTAAGTATTTATAACGTGTATGGACCTAATAGTGATAATATTGCGTTTTTCAATGGTTTGGAGAGGGCCCTTATGTCAGATAATGTCCAGCACAAAATAGTGGGAGGTGATTTTAATTCAGTTTCTGATCACAAGGAGGATAGACGCACACACAGTTCACAAAGCACGGGATCCATTCCAACAGGGGCTCCCAGAAAACAGGACCGAGTGTTGGGACCCCTGATGGAAAGAACACACTTAATAGATCCCTGGAGAAGGGGTAACCCGGATGCCCGGGAATTTACACATTACTCCCACGCTCAACAGTCCTGGTCTAGGATAGACTACCTTTTAATATCCCCAACACTACAACCGAGGCTGGGGGCCGCTGAGATAGGGGACCTAGTGATCTCAGATCACGCCCCGGTACGAGTAGATCTTCAGGAAATATATCCCAGAGGATCAGACTTCATATGGAGATTCCCGGCTCATTTAGCAACTGATGACACCTTTGTGAGACAGCTAAGAGGGTGGTGGTTAGAATACGCATCGACGAATTCAGAACACAGAGATGACCCCTCACTGTACTGGGATACGGCCAAGGCAGTGCTGAGGGGGAGGATAATGGCGTATACTGCCAGCAAAAAACGGGAAATAACACAAAAATGTAATGCTTCTAGTGCTACACTGAGGGCAACCTATACAGCATATTTGGCACACCCTACATTAGATGCCAGACAGGCCTGGATTCAGGCAAAACACTCTTTTGACGAGTGGGCAGCTCAGAAAGAAACAATGCATACTCGAGACTTTGAAGCTACTTTACATAAGTTTGGAAGTAAGGCGGGTAAACTTTTGGCCAATATGGCTCGAGGAAAGCGCTCAGTGCAACACATAGCGAAATTAAGGGATCATAATGGGCGAGAAACATGCGATCCAACTAGTATTAATTCCATCTTGGCTAAATTCTATAAGGAACTATACTCTGATACATCTTCCCCTCCGCTGACAGACACACTGTTAGACAAGGTCACTTTACCGGTCATCTCCGCGGAACAGTTGCAACTTCTAAATGCCAGGGTCACAAGGGAGGAGGTGGATGAGGCAATAAGGAACCTTAAAAATAGTAAGGCGCCCGGCCCAGATGGGCTGACTGGCGAATTTTTTAAAGTAATGCGGGAACAGGTTACGGAGACTTTGGTCTCCTTGTTTAACAATGCTCTGGGAGAGGAGGGGTTACCACAATCAGCAGACACATCTTATGTGAAATTATTGCTTAAACCTGGAAAGGACCCCCTACTACCAGGATCATACAGACCCATATCGCTCATAAACGTAGACGCTAAACTCCTTTCCAAAATCATGGCTGATAGGTTAGCGAATATAATGCCGTTCCTCATAGCCCCAGAACAAGTAGGTTTTATTAAGGGTAGGTCGGCGGTCACCAATATTAGAACGGTTCTGGCAGTACTAGATAGAGTACAGCATAACCCATTTCCGGGGGAACATTCGGCTTTACTTTTACTTGACGCTGAGAAAGCTTTTGACAATGTCCGTTGGGGTTGGTTGGATGCTGTCCTGGATAAGATGGAAATAACAGGGGCATTCAGGATATTATTACACCACATATACAAAGACCCTAAGGCTAGAATCTCCACACCAGGCTTTCTGTCTAAACCATTCCGGTTATGTAAAGGTACAAGACAGGGGTGCCCGCTATCGCCACTGCTGTTCAATCTGGCTTTGGAGCCGCTGGCACGTTATCTGACGTCATCCAATTTATATACGGGCATAAGGGTGGGGGAGATGGAGGTCAAGGAAACGTTGTTTGCAGATGACATCTTGTTATTTCTCGCAGACCCCCTTAAAGATGTTCCGCGTATCTTCCAGGCATTGAACGACTTTGGGAGCTATTCAGGGTACAAAGTTAACACGTTAAAATGCCAGTTATTAGATTTGGGAACGCAGGACCCAGCATATAGGCGGTCCCTAGCCTCCCTGGATGTTGAGATGGCTAAGTCAAATATTACTTATCTGGGTATTAAAGTGGGTCGGGCACCCAACTCGCTGTATGATCTAAATTATCCCCCCCTTATACAGGATATCCAAGCAGACCTTCTGAGATGGCACAGTTTACCTCTATCACTGATGGGAAGGAGCTGTTTGGTCAAAATGTCAGGATTTGCGAAATTACTCTACCCGCTCCAGACTATCCCACTTCTGGTCAAGCACTCAGATATCAATGCACTCAACTCATCATTTACCAAATTCATATGGGGGGGAAAGAAACCAAGAATAGCGCTCACGAAACTCATGATGAGGAAGGCGGAAGGAGGGGTCAATTTCCCTAACATTCGGGGTTATAACCTGGCCTGTCTGAGTAGACATCTGCTAGATTGGAAACACAACACAGAGTTCCACTCCAATACTAGACTGGAGAGACAGCTAGCAAAACCTTGGGATCTCATGGCTCTGGTACACACAACGTTCACTTGTCTCCCAAAGATCGTCAAGAAATCATCTCTGTTACGAGATACCATCATTGCCTGGAAGGTATTGCGCAAACATTATAACCTCTCTTATCGCATTTCAAAACACATGCCCTTATGGCAGCACCCAGAGTTTGCAGCGGGAAGATCTAACAAGCTAATGTCAGAATGGAGGGAGAAAGGGGTAGCGACACTGGGGGATATGTTCCACGCGCAGGATAAGAGGTGGTTAACCTTGCAGGAGCTCCAGAATAAATATGTTTTTGTTCGGCATCAGCACTTACAGTACTTACAAATAGTTAATCACTGTAAAACTAAACTTGCGGATGTAGCGGATGAGGTCCCCCCCAACCTGTTTGATTCATGGTTCACGGATAATCGCAGACACTCCATCTCCCAATTATATAGTACACTCAGACCAACATTAGTGAAGATGTCCCCGGGACAGGCTTTTGGGAGATGGGAAAAACTGTTTAATTTACCAGGCATTGAAAAGCATATTGAGAAAGGGTTGGTGGATTTCAGGGCACATGTGCACAACGAAAACTGGAGGGAAACTCATTTGAAGATCATTCACCAAGCAATATATGCATTTACCTTGGCCCCCTCCGCCTCACAACCAGATAGGAAAACGGCATGCCCTAGATGTAATATCTCAAAGACGGACATGTATCATGGCCTTTGGGCATGTGCACATATTCAGCCATTCTGGGGGGAGATAACATCCTTGCTGCAGCAGGTGGGCAGGTTCCATGGGAATTTAGGGCCAATGGAGGTCTTATTCCATATACAACATGATGGAGAATTAGAAGGGACAGAAACGACGCATTTAGCTCCCATGGCCCATGCCACGCTGATTGTGGCAAAGAGATGCATACTCCAAAACTGGCTGGTAGCTGAAGTACCGACTCAGAACATGGTGGTCCAGGGGTTGAGGAAATTGTTTTATCTAGACCGCATTGGTATATTACAGAATAAAGACACGCAGAGCAAAAAATTCTTTGAGAAATGGAAGCTTTTCCTCACAAAATATTTCACCAGTGCAGAACGAAGGGACATCATAGATCCATTTACGGGAACGTCATGGTACCTGATTGAAGATCTCAAGGGCACTGAAAATATCACGGGAGTAAAGCATATATATCCTCTTGGATTTCTTTATTCTTGCGGACTAGCTGCCTGAGTTGGTGAACTGCTCCACGAAGCTCCAATTGTTATGTATGCTCCCATTTCTTATTTGTTTTGTGTATTGTTTAGTTATGTTAGGTAGGCAGACATGCAAAGTTATGTAACAATGTTTATAGGAATACCCGGCATGTGGGGTTAAAGGATGGGAAGGATAGAGGAGATGAAGGAGGGCTGATAGCCTATGGGAATACCTTCCAAGGTTAAACCTAGCTTGCAAGGAAGCATTCACTTTCACATGTTCATTTATACATTTTTTGTAATGTTTATTATTATGGCAATGCATTACTGTATGATTTGTGTTTCTTTTTTGTGTTGAAAAAATTCAATAAAAATATGTTTTAAAAAAAAAAAAAAAAACGGCTAGAAGCCGACCCAAAAGCGAAAAAGATACTGGCCGCCTCGTTTCCCTGGAACACGCCTCTTTTTTCCACCCTTTTAAAGACTGCCGAACTACAAATTCTTTTGTAACATCTCTGCATCCCCACAATTTTAACATAAAGGCCACCCCTGCTAAAAACTTGCTCGCCGTGGCCGCACTACCCCCTTCCTGACGTATTTGTACCAAACTTGCTAACGTGACGTCCAGGTGACACCCATCCTGTGATGGGAAGTTACTCCCCGCAATCTCCAACCACCGATCCCACGCTCTGCAATGACTCTTCCAAGTCGCCGGTACCACCGAACCCCTCAACAGCCTCATAAGTTGTCCTCGACCAGGGCCCATAAGTGAAGGGGGGGGGGACACCCCTTCTGCCAAAGCTGCCGGGTGCAATTCCCGAAACCGGGACATCTGTGAACGAGACAAAGCATCGGCCATCACATTACGGACTCCCGGAACATGTTTCGCACGAAACCACACATTCAAACGCAAACACTTCAAAACCAACCGTCTTAATAAAGCTAATACCGGCAATGAACTAGACGACAACCCGTTCACCGCATGCACCACCGCCATGTTGTCTGTCCAAAATACAATCCTCTTATTCACCATCACGCTACCCCACAACTCTATTGCAACTATAATAGGAAACAATTCCAATAGCGTCAAATTACGTAAAACTCCCAAATCACTCCAATGCAAGGGCCAAGGGGACCTACACCAACTTCGGCCCAAAATTGCTCCAAAACCATCACTTCCGGCTGCATCCGTAAACAATTCCAAGTCTACATTAGACAACTCAGCGTCCTGACACACCGACCTCCCATTAAACGAACGCAAAAACGAATGCCAGACAAACAAATCCTTCTTCATCCAAGAGGTTACCCGGATAAAATGATTTGGCTTCGAGATACCTCTAGTGGCTAAAGACAAACGCCTAGAAAAAACACGACCCATTGGAATTATCCGACAAGCAAACACCAGCAGTCCCATTAACGACTGTAACTGTTTTAACGTCACTTTTTTCGACCCCATGACCTGGTCAACTTGCGTCACTAGCCTTGCCAATTTATCATCGGGCAAGCGAAAAATCATCCGCTCGCTATCTATTTCGATACCCAAAAATGACAAAACAGTTAAAGGACCTTCCGTCTTATCTTCGGAAATAGGTACACCGAAACGCGACATCACCTGTCGAAACACTCTCAGCAACGTGCTGCACAACCCAGAGCCCCCCGGGCCCACAAAAAGAAAATCATCCAGATAATGAATGACCGAGTCACAACCTGACTCCAAACGAACTACCCATTCTAAAAATGACGCAAACATCTCAAAGTAACTGCATGATATTGAACAACCCATGGGAAGGCACATATCCACGTAAAACCCTTTATCTAAACAACAACCCAGCAGGTGAAAACATTCCGGATGAACCGGCAACAAACGAAAGGCCGCTTCAATATCAGATTTAGCCAACAACGCCCCCTGTCCAGCCGCCTGTACCAGCCTTACTGCAACATCGAAAGACGTATACGAAACCGCCGCCTCCGCCCTAGAAATACCGTCGTTAACAGAACCACCGCGAGGAAAGGAAAGGTGATGAATCAGCCTAAACTTTAATCGTTCCTTCTTTGGAACTAAACCAAGGGGGGAAACTCGCAGATTCGTATACAGCGGCTCGCTGAATGGACCTGCCATTCTCCCTAATTCCACTTCTTTCGCCAATTTTAGCCGCGCAATGCCCACATTCTCATTGATCGACTTCAAATTGTCAGCCAATGACAATGTCGCAGAATATTCAAAAGGAATCTCAAAACCAAACGAAAACCCGCTAGTGAGCACCTCTGCTTCCCGCCTCCTGTGGTACCGCTCTAACCATGGGCCCATCTCGAGAACGTTCACCGGCGTTCTCCGCTGCGCCGGAAGGAGGTGCCTTAACCGGCTGCTTGCCTCTCCGGAAACAACGGAGCGCCGCATGAGCGCCCCCACAGATGGAGCATTCATGTCGGAATTTGCACGTGGCAAAGAAACGACAGTGGCCCTCGTTGTAGAGCCAACAGGCACCCGTGGGCCTAGCGGCCGCAACTCCAGGGGCGGGGCTTGGAGCTGCGGCCGCACTGGGAAAGGGGCGTTGTTGCCTGCTCCCTTGCGCTAAGATAAGCTGCAACCACACGTCCGTTGCCTTCGTCGCCCAACTAATATCAGGCGACAAAGCCAAACGACGCCGAAATTCTTCATCATATCGCCACCAGGCCGCACCACCGTGCAGCCTGTGGGCGCTGAAAATTGTGTCAAAATAGACAAACAACTCGGCCCCTTTCCCAGGATAGCGTTGGCAAATAACATGAGCCAGTGTAGCGTAACACTGTACCCAGTTGCCAAATGTTTTCGCGACTTTCGCTTTCCTATCTGAACCTCTCTCAAAACCCCGCTCCTTGTCGACAGTCACCTGCTCCACCGAGACCAAGGACCAAATATCCACAAATTCATTCCTCCAAATCTTGTCCTTGATCTCAGCTGACAAATGAGTCCCGAGAGGAGCGACTCCACAAAACAATGAATCTCTAAACGTCAAACTAGCTAAAGCATTCTCTTTCTCAGACGGGGGCATAGCTCCCTCTGGTGGCACCGAGGGACACAACGTTCCCTCATTCACTTTCTAACCCAGCCACCACGGCTTTTAAAACAGAAATCAAATCCGCACCCGATGCAATAGATTTATTAAGCCATACGTCACCGCAGGCCGACTCACCGCTCCCAGAGGTCCCACCGACTCCAGAGGGTCCTTCAGCCACTTGCCGCGGCACTGGAACCACGGCCTGCACCTCCTCCACCGGCCCGGCGGGAGGGACAACCTGGGACAGCTGCTCCTGATCCACCGACAAGCGCTGCACCTCCCGGCGTCGACTGCGTCTCTGCGGCCGTGATGATCTCCGCGACGACCTCCTCCATGATCCTGACGATGCAGACGTCGTCGCCGACGAGGAGGAGAATCCATCGCTGGAAGACGAGGAATACCGCCGACCACGCCTCTTCACGTCACCCGATCTGCGACGTCTATGATGGCCGTGCCGGCGATGTCCTCCAGCCCGGCGTTTCCTCCCTCGCCTGGAACGCTCCCTTCTTGGACCTGCAGGAGAAAAAGATGACAAGGCAGGAGAAGGGCAAATCGAGTCCAAAACACCCTCGACCCCATCTTTCCTAGCACACTCCCCCCCTGGCCTTAACCCATGCTGACAGGGGCCCGGGGGGGACCGGGGTGGAGAAGCGACAGGCACCGCAGAAGCCCCCGCCCCCTGGCTGGGCTGTTTGCTCACCGCCCGCTTCCCCGAACCCGCCGCCATCTTCTTTTTATGTGAGCCGCCATCTTGTTTCCTGGCCGCACTGCGCCTGCCAGGACGTCCCGCCCCTGTTCTCCCCGCCGCCAATTCTGGCTGCGCAGAGAACAGCACGGGGAAAGATGGCGCCGACCCCGGCTGCACACAGGCACCAGAAGCAAGTCCCAGCTCCTGTGAACATGCCGCATGGTAAGCAACCATGTCGGACCAATCATCTGTGTCCGCCATATTCACCCCACTGTCACGAAAATCGACCGCTGCCACCGCGCCCGCATCAGCAGCTCGAGGCGGGTTGTACCGAGCCCGTGCCGGTTTAACAGCCGCCCTCTTACCGCCATGGGGAAGGACGCCAGCGCGACGAGTGGGCGGGGGGGAGGGGGGCACTATGTCAACCGACGAAGCACCCGTCGACATAGGCCTAGGGGACCTGCTGGGACCACCGCATGACTGTGCAGCAGTCACAGCACCCCTCATAGCAACGGGGCTAGGGCTCAGTCGAACCGGAGGGCGTGTAACGCGCTGCGGCCTACCTCGAGTAGCCGCTCCCGAATGCTCCGTGCCGCGCTCTGAACCTCGCTTCTCTCCTTCCTCCAACAGGGATTCCAGCCAGGCAGGTCCCTCCGACGCTACCCGCTGTGCCACCTTCCGCAACAGTTCTTCTGCCATCTTCTTGAAAGAACACGCTCTGAATCTCCACAGCAGCAGCAGCAAAGGTGTTTCTTCCACTGCAGCTTGAAGGTAAGAGGGGTTTCTGCTCCAAACCCCTGCCTTATATCTTCTTAACCACGCCCCTCTTACTCCTTGTTAACCAATCCTGGTCCTGGGCATTATTTTAAACCGTTCCATCCTTTCTTAACCCCTTGCAGTCCCTGACACTCTCCCTAGGCGCTTCAGTGTCTGCAAAGATTCTAAATTGTCCCCATCATTCAGCCAGAAATAAGTTTATTAAAGCAGTGATCTACCATGGCACTACAACTCCCAGCATGGAGAAATTCGATAACAACATGCAGGGCTGAAGGGAAGGCAGTGAAGCTTAATAGTAAGTTATTATAGAATAATATACATAAAATGTTACATTAGATTGTATTGAGTAACAGCCTGTATTATACTCCAGAGCTGCACTCACTATTCTGCTGGTGGAGTCACGGTGTACATACATTACATTACTTATCCTATACTGATCCTGAGTTACATCCTGTATTATACTCCAGAGCTGCACTCACTATTCTGCTGGTGGAGTCACTGTACATACATTACATTACTTATCCTATACTGATCCTGAGTTACATCCTGTATTATACTCCAGAGCTGCACTCACTATTCTGCTGGTGGAGTCACTGTGTACATACATTACATTACATATCCTGTACTGATCCTGAGTTATATCCTGTATTATACTCCAGAGCTGCACTCACTATTCTGCTGGTGGAGTCACTGTGTACATACATTACATTACACATCATGTACTGATCCTGAGTTATATCCTGTATTATACTCCAGAGCTGCACTCACTATTCTGCTGGTGGAGTCACTGTGTACATACATTACATTACTTATCCTGTACTGATCCTGAGTTACATCCTGTATTATACTCCAGAGCTGCACTCACTATTCTGCTGGTGGCGTCACTGTGTACATACATTAATTATCCTGTACTGATCCTGAGTTACATCCTGTATCTCTTTATTTTATATAAATTTACAAAACATAAACTGAAAAACAAATACATAACTAATTCCATATAACCAAAAAGTGACAACCAAATTCTTATAAACAAATTTTCTTATATACATCTCTGTATATGAGAAGAGAAAACTATACCAGACCCGGCCACATACACCCCACTCTTATATACTTACATCTACACTTCATCCGAAACTAAACAATAACTAGAATATATACAAACATCATATAAACGTAATCCAAAGTACTAACAGAAAATCCCCCGACCCGCGTCACCCAAGGGCCTAAAGAAACAACATAATAATGATGATAATCAAACAACATAATAATAACAAATAAAATAATAATAATAATAATAATAATAACAAAAACAATCCAAAATATAATAATACTAATCCCAATTTATTTTTTTTTTATCTTTTTTTTTTTTAATTTTTTTTTTTTTTTTTTTTAATCACACTATACACATCCTGACTTTCCCTAACCTTACCCTTCTTACCTAAACTCCACCACCCCAGCCGGCATCTCGCCTCATGTCCTCTCACGTCCACATAGTCCAGATGCTGGCCCCCACCACCACACCCAACACCCCAGCCCAGCCCCCCGCCCCATGTCCTCCCATGTCCGCATAGTCCGGGGCTGGGTCAGGCAAACCCCCCCCCCCCCCCCGACCCCTCCCAACCTATCTATTAACCCCCTTAAGTCTATCCCTATTCTAACAACATTTTTACAATATAATACAATACACATCACCAACTTGTCCAAATACCAAACCATATACAAAATACACCGTACCCGAAAGCACCAAGTTCGGTCGCTTGTAAACCTTTTTCCTGCCATTTCAATCCTAAACAAAACAAAAATCTTCCTGTGCTTACCTAGCCCATCACCAGATAGAGAGAAGGGAAAGCCCCCCCCCAGCTCCCCCCCAGAGGCCAAGGTACCACGTCCACCGCTGCACCCTCCCTATCGCTTGCCCTATCTCCTTACCCTATTACTAGCCCTTTCTTGACCCTATTAAAAGCTGACCCTATGCTGACCCTCACCTTTCCCTTATTCCGAGCCCTATCGCTATATTTTTTTGGGTGCCTCAGCGGAACGCAGACCCCCACCTCCAGTTGAGAACCGGTAACGACCCCCCCTCCCTCATGAAGGCAGACACATTAAGGCACCCAAAAGGAAAAGCCCCTCCAAAGACGAGAGGCTTTGGATGCTCCCAATCTGCCAACCTCCAAAGAATGCACCTTCACCAGGTCACCCATGATATTGCTAACAACCTCATCCACTAGGAGGATTTTCTTCTGGGTAGAAACTAGACATCGTGCATTCCACATAAAGTGCCTGACCACTATACTGACTAGAAACAAGGTGCAATGGTCCCTACCACCGAGGTCTCCGAACACTCCATAGGCCCACCCAGCATAGGAGAGGCTGGTTAGGCCTGGCCAACCAATGGAGGCTCCCACCCTTTTGTATACCTCTGTATTGAAAGGGCAATGAAGCAGGAAATGCTCCATGCTTTCCAGCACTCCGCCACACTCCTCCCGGGGGCAATCCCGATCATCAGAGCTTCTGCACTTTAGATTGCCCCTCACATACAGTCTCCCATGGAAGCAACGCCAAGCCAGATCCCAAAACTTCTGGGGAATCCTCGCTGAATTTAAAAGTTTTAATCCCACCCCGAGGTCACTACTTGGGCAGTCTTTGAGCGCCAGGGGCTTCTGGAAGTGGGTCATCAGGACCCTCCTGTCAAGAAATTTTCTCGACATGGTCCTGATCTCCCACACCTCCAGACCCCACCGGCGAACAATCTTCAGCGCCAGGGTGGCATAAGCCGGGAGATGTCCGTGAGGTGTACGCAGGTCTTTCACTTGCCCTCCTCTCTCCCATTCCTGGAAGAAAGGCCGAAACCACCCCCTGCAGGAGGATATCCACCAAGGAGCCCTCTCTTGCCAGAGGTTTGCCAGGTTGATCTTAACAAAGGTGTTCACTAGGAACACCACCGGGTTAACCATACCTAACCCGCCTAGTGTCCTTGGTAGGTAAGTAACCTCCCTCTTGATTAGGTTGAGCCTGTTCCCCCATAACAGCTGGAAGAACAGGCTATAGACCCGAGTCCAGAGAGGTTCTGGCAAGATGCACACACTGCCCAGGTAAAGCAACATGGGCACCAGGTAGGCCTTGTCCAAGTGAACCCTTTCCCTCAGGGTTAAGGACCAACCCTTCCATTGGTCGACCTTCTGGGCAACTAGATTCAGCCTATCCTCCCAGTTCTTCTTGGGGTAATCACCCAGGCCAAATTCGACTCCTAAGATCTTAGCAGACCCCTGAGGCTCTGGAAGGGTGTCCGGGAGATCAAAACCAGGATCTCCTCCTCCCAGCCAGAGACTTTTGCACTTATCCCGGTTGATCTTGGACCCAGATGCCAATGAGTAACGCTCCACTTCCGACATCACCCATTCTGCCTCCCCTCTCGAGGAGACAAAAATGGAGACGTCGTCTGCGTACGCAACCACCCTCTGAGTGGCCTCCGGCCCCTCCAGGCCGGCCCCGACTCCCGCCAATGGCCCACGATCGATCCTTTTAAGAAAAGGATCAATTGCGAACGCATATAGCAAAGGGCTCAAGGGACAACCCTGGCGGACACCAGACCCAACCTCAAAGGGGGTTCCAACCCAACCGTTCACCAGCGCAAAAGTCTCAGCCCCAGTGTATAAGGTCTGTAGCCAATTGACAAACCCCCCCGGTAGGCCGTACCTCAGAAGGACCGACCAGAGGTACTCGTGGTCCACCCGGTCAAAAGCCTTGGCCTGGTCCAAGGACAGGATGTACCCCTCCCACCGACCAGAATTTCCCTGCTCCACTGCCTCTCTGACACTGAGGACAGCACTAAATGTGCTGCGGCCTGGAACAGAGCAATGCTGGACCGGCGAAAGGAGCCGGGATGCAAACTTCACCAGCCGATTAAACAGCACCTTTGCGAGAACCTTTCTGTCCGTATTGAGCAGCGCTATGGGACGCCAATTCTCAATACGGGTCGAGTCTTTACCCTTCGATAAAACGATCAAGGCCGACCTCCTCATTGACATTGGCAAAGTACCCGAGGAAAGGCACTCATTAAACACCTCAGTCAAGAGGGGAACTAGGGTTCCTTTAAAAGTCTTATAAAACTCGGATGTTAAAGGAACAGTGTCATCACAAATTATTTTTTTATATGTTAAAGATGTTAGTGCTTTATTAAAAACGTTTATATTCATTTGTGTGTTTGTGTTTTACTTTTTCTTATTTTTACACTTTTTCTTCCCTATGGGGGCTGCCATTTTTTTTTTCCATTTCTGTCTGTGTCGATTAACGACACATACAGACATGGAATACGGCAGCCACAGTCCCATAGGGACTGCGAACGGCTCCCGTCCCATTGACTTCCGTGTACGGCGTCTGTGTGGGAACTGCGCATGCGCCGCTCCCACACAGTCCAATTCGAAATTGGCGCCGTCCGGCGCCATTTTCCTGTGGACCGGAAGTCGCGGCCGGACAGTAATATTACTACTTCCGGTCGCGGCTTCCGGATTTGTGCACTTGGACCAGCGGCAGCAAACGGAGCGGACGGGCCGGAGGGAGCCGCGGCGGCAGGAGCAGGTAAGAGATTTCAATGTATGTTCGTGTTTGTGTGTGTTTACTACTGTATGTAAACCTACTACATTGTGTGTTAGCTCAAAAAATGGCGACACACAGTGTAGGAGGTTACACCGTTCAAACCCCTAGTTTATCCCGGC